>NW_009915031.1:108394-170153 GCF_000696875.1 Nestor notabilis | reverse complement strand
AGTGATTGTGTACATTGCAGTCCTGTCCACTGAAGGGAGACTATGGAGCTTAGCAGCTGCTTTGATTTTACTAAGTGAGTTAAGAGCACAGTGTGCCCAGGAGAACACTCTCCTCCTGTCAGTGTGGCCCCACTGCGCCCCAGGCCAGCACATCCCTGGGAAGTCTGCACTTGCAGACTGCTCTGAGGAGCTGGGTAGGTGGGCACTTTCATTCACAGTGCACAAGCAAGGGTTTAACTCCCTCTGAGATCACTTAGAAGTGGACGTTTGGGTGCTCTCCCTTCCCTCTTCATAGCCTACTCCACAAGTGTTCCTTCGCAGGCACAGGAGGCATTGGCTTTAATACATTTGCATCTGCTGGTGTTTTCACCAGCAGAGCATATCTGGTAAGGATCTTCAAAGAGTTTTTCATTCCCATTGTTCCAACAGAGCTACAATTTAGGAGTAAGTCCAAGAGAAAAATCCACCCTTTAGCTCTGCTTCTAATTCAGAGTCCTAACAAGGAAGCAAGCAAGAGTTTTTGGTGATGGATGAGCTGAGTGGCTGATCTCTCCTCTGCTGTGTGTTTGGTGGTCAAGATATGAATCCTGAGGATACAGCCACAGAGTACATTGTCTTGCGAGGGAATGTCTCTGGTAGTTGGAGCAGGTGACTGACTCTCATGACTTGGAGAAACCTGCTTCACCTCAATGGCCAGTTCTGCCAGTGGACCTGGTGTGGGACCAGGACTGGTTCATTTACTACATCGTGCTTCAGTATTGTCAGTCAAATGATAGAGATACAAAACTTCAGCTAAGGTTTAATGTTACAGTGCCTCAGGTTTCCTGAAGTCTGTGTATGAGAGCAAAGAACTACTACATCACTTCAACACGCTGCTCAGTGAAACTGCTTTAAATACCTGTAAAAAAGGTTTACTTTACAGTTGTATAAACTCTCACTTACTACTGTACATGAATTAGGGAGGGTTCTCTTTCAGTGTTACTGTAATCCTCATATTTGCCACTGACAGCCTATCTACATTATATAAAGGATCTCCAGAGCACCTAATTTAGTACTATTACAGTCCAGATGAAATGTTTATGTAATTTCCCTTCTTTTGATATAAACTTCAGATACAGAGAGAAAATTGACTGTAAAAATGACATTGTAGGACTCTATATTTATCTTCTCTCAGTGATTTCCATAGCAAATTTACTCCATTTGCCAGTTGAAGGCTTTTTTTCCTGTTGCCTGATTGTAAGCATGGCAAACTGAGCATGAAATTGTAACATCATGGTGTGTTTCTCCAAATCACGCTTGTCACACTTGTAATCTCAGTAAAGGCAAAGACAAATTTGGTGTCTGGGCTGCACTCGGAGCAGTGATCCTTCTGTAATGTAATTATGGAAAGGCTGTTCTATTAAATGATACCCCACCTTTGCTATTCTTAGTCTGTAGACAACAAGGGACGTGTTGATATTAACATTTACTGTGCAGCCCCAGTCAGGAGCTGGCACTTGTTGCAATAGGCATCATATTATCAGGAGGCAAAATTCAAAACCTTTGCCTCCAAGTGGTTAATCCCATATGCACCCTTTGGTGCTTCAAGAGAGGGTTCTTTTCCTCAGGGCAGTAATAAAATCGTCCTTTTCTGTCTCATTGTCTATCTGCAGCCAGAGAACTGCAGCATTTCTGGATATTCTACCAGTCTGCTGAAGACTGTTGTAATTGGTCAGTGGGTTAAAACAAGAGGATGGGAGACAGGCAGGCACAGACAGCCCGGGACAGTATAAATCCTATTTCAATAAGAAAACAAAGAGATCTTTTCCACTACAGATCTTGCAGTAATAGTGCTTTCAATTCAGCATCATTTCAGCTCAGATTCTTGCCAGAATACCCGACGACTTTGGTAAGACAAGGTAAAACTTGTTAGAATTGTTTTGTACAATTTGCAGGAGATCAAAACTGTGGTCTCAGGCAAAGTTAGGAAAACCTCAGGAAATCCACTAGGCAAACTGTCATAAGCACTTAGCCCACAGGGTCTGATTTTGTACAACCCCAAGCAAAGTGGATATATGTGTGGAGCAAGAGATCTGATGGATCTGGAGTTGTGTAGTGTAGATACATTTAAATATCACATAGATTTCATAAGGTTCAGAGTATGTGCTCGGGATGAGATTAGGCAGCATATGGTCTTGGTATCTGTGACTGTCAACACATCCCTTCTCCCTTCATCCATAGAAAACTGTCTTCAAGTGGTAGTCTGCTAGTGGGAAAAATCACTTATTTATTGGCAGTCTACTCAGAAAGCCAAACTTAAAAACCAAGAGTGACATATTAGAAAGTATCAAAAATCCAACAGTAATTAAATATCCTCATGAAACTATTCTGGTAAAGGGCTATGCTTAAGGGAATTGTGTCCCCATTTTGGATAGTAACTAGTGCATTTCTGTGCTTTCGTTTTGTCCACAGAGGCCCATTCAGATAACATTCAGTGACAATCTAACACATAACCTCTGCACTGCTCCATCACTCTGTTGTCTTAGTGCCAAAGAAAACCCGGTGTTCAGTTTCTCCTAGTAAGTGGGGGTGAGAGTTTCTGACTAACACCCGTTTTTGACGTGCAACAAATGTGGTCAAATTGGTGATCACTGCTGCTTCAAATAGAGTGCTACTTCTTACTTGTGACATCTTAAACAAACACCACTTCAAGCTTGTCTTTTAGTGCTGGGCACTCATGTTATTGGCCAAGTCCTTGATGAAAACAAGGATCAATCTGTAGGAATGAGTTTTACGCAGGGATTTCTCTCCGTTTTATTTCAAGGGGTCTTTTATTAATAAATGGTAAGGAATATTCTTTTAATCTACTGATGTTATTTCTCGTTAACAAGAATTCATCCCTTTGATGATCACAGTAATACAAAAGGTGTCTCTGTGAATTCTGGACTGTGCAGCTAGACCTAAGCCATTCCCGTGCCTCGCTGCTGTAAAAGCCATGGAGTGTTCATAACTCCAATTTACAGATGGCAATTAGCTTTCTAAACCCACCAACCTTTCAACCTCCTTTTGCTTCTCACTGGGGATAATATTGACATTTAGAATCTGCAGACAAATGCTGCAGTAAGAAAGTGAATGTTTTTTTAATGGAGACTTCTGCCATCTCTGTGAGAGTGTAAATGTATGTACACAATTTGCATGCATTTCACTAGATACATCCTGATGAATTTCAGTGGTCTGTTTTATTCAGGAGGAAAAATGGCCAATGTAGTCACCATAATTGAATGAATATTATTTTAAATATTCTAATGTGGGAGAAAATAATTCTCTGTGGAAGGCCAAAAATGAGCCTATGTACCTGTGAAATCACATTTCAGTGCTCAAAATAGACCCGAAGTAACACATAGACCTTTTGTTTTCTACTGGCACAGAGATAAGGCCCACAAAAAGCTTGATGACAGTAATGTATCCAGTGTACTGGTGAGCCTGTCACTGACTGGGATCGTCTCCTTGTTCCTTTTGTTCTCTTTGGGTTTATCCATCTGTTGCCTTCTGACTTAGACAAGTATGTCTGTGTTGCAGCCCGGTGCTGTGACAGTACATGTACTCTCCACATTTCTTGGTTGACATGTGGGGGGTTTAGTATCAGCTGCATGAACCCACACAGGACTCCGGGTAAATATTAGGTGCAGCAGAGTCTAACATCTGGGAACTAGCTAGTATACATCAGGGTAGGCTGCCTTCACCCCTCTGCATCACAGCCCCGGCTCCTGAGAGCCACTTATTTGGGCAGTCTGCAGTTTAGCTCTGTGTGTAACATGCTTAGCCTAGTGACATAGGAGGACACAACTAATGACGGGATGAATTTCCTCTAACGATTTGCCACCCATCTTACTTGCCCTTTCCATTTTTTGGGACTGTGGGAACAAACAGGACACTCAGCATTTCACTATTTGAGTGCAGACTGATCTGCCTCAAGCTGAATCCTTCGGGAGTTGCTTCCCAAAGGACACCAGCAGTACCCACTTGTTCTCCAGTTGTTTGAATAGTGAATTAACTGTAGGAACACAAAAATGTGGTTTGCTTTTAACAGCTAGTTTTAGTATTCACCGGTATCAGTTGAAGGATGTCATTAGGCAGGGACTTACATCTGGAGTTTCTCTGTGAGGTTTTGTTAACCCTGGCTTGTTTAGGATTGTCAAGTGACTGCGAGCGCAAGGATTACTTGTGGTTCTTTCTTTTCCTTTTTTATTTTTTTGTGGATACAAGGCAGGATCTTTATTGTTCAGTGAAGTTTGATTTTTAGATAACTCCATAACATGTAAGAATGTGGCAGAGCTGGTAAAGAGCAGAGCAGCAAGGCAACAGGTATTCCTAGAACACTCTTGCTGGAATAACCCAAGAACAGAAGCTTTTGTAACTGAGACGCCCACCATTTGTACCATGGCACAAATGACACTTTGAGGTGAATAAGGGCATGATGGAAGTAGGAAGCAAGATAAGATGTACATTATTATCCATCCTTTACCAAAGGCAAATTTTACAAAAGCGACAAATTCAATTTCTTTCCATGAAACCTTCAAGGAACAATGTGATCCACCTGGATTTTTGAACTTGTCTCAAACCTGAAAGGAAAGCTCTAGTCCACAAATGATCAAGCTCAGTATTAGCTTTGCTTTCATGAAAGGTTACCTGTAGAGTGCCTCACATTCACTGTGAAATTTATTTCCTGATGAATCCAATTTACATTAATGTGGGCTCATTAAAAGATAATTATTGTGCTGAGAAGAGGACCACAGCATACATCAATAGAACATCTGTAATTGTTTTAGGCGTATGATAAAGAGATAATTCTGAGTTCAGCTTTTCATAATGCCACTCTTATAAATGTCAAAACTGGATTCTTATTGTAACAGCTACGGCAAAACTTAATTACTGGGATAATTATTATCAAGAAGCAGCTGCCCAGCACCAGTTCACCTTCTCTCCATTAGCACAGTATAGAAAGCTTGAATGTTTTAACAATTAGAACTTTGAAAGAGACTACTAGGGTCATAAAAGTTGAAGTATCTGGATCAGCTAAATTTTGCTTAGAAGAAATAGCACTTTTAAAGTCAGCATGTGGAAGACACTGCTAAACAGTGGTCCAGCTGCAAAACTGTTCTGTGCAGATTCCCACAGATCAAATTTGAATAGATTTAGTGAAGATATTACCTAGAAAATTTGTTTTTATCTGGTGAATTTTGTTCTGTGTTTGGAATTGCGTATTAGAGTTTTGGTTCTTTTAGCTGGCTCACCCTCTGCTTGACTTTACATAATAATAATAAATGGAAACTTGCATTTATATAGCTGTATACCTTCATGTTCCAAGGATTTCATAGCATTAATTAATTAGTTATCACAGCAGCCGCATAAACCAAGAAGATGCACTGTACAATAGAGTTCATGGTTTTTAGCCCTGGATTCCCAGAATAACAATTCAATAATTCCTTTCTGGTGTATGCAAACAAATGCTTGATGAAGGAAAGAAGAAAGGGAAACAGTCAGGAGGACGCTGAAGGGCAGTTGAAGGATCCAGTCCAGTGATGGAAAACACTGGAAGCTTATGTGTACGAGGTGGTGTGGGGTGTCCATGTGTACTACTGGTAGAACAGTTCACTCTCTTCTCTGGCATGAAGTATGCAACAATGGTAAACTTATTTTAAAAAAACCCATTTATTTACCCCTTTGAGGTCAGAAAACCAAACCAGTGATCAGCAAATTGATAAACACACATACTAGAGGGGTTCTAAGTGTCCAGCAAAACCAGAGGACTAAAAAAGAAGAGGAAAAATTTCAGCACCATTTGATGCATAGAATATACTTCAAATCCTCACTACTAGAAGGTTTCCTTTCTGGTTTGTACTTCTAGAAAGTACTTATAGTTGTAAGGACATCTTTCAGCCTGAAACTTCACTCATCTGTTTAAAGAACATCCTCGCTAGGAACTGAGTCACGCATTTAGGTTTGGTGTAGCTGCTGCAATCTACTGCTTTGATTAAAAAGTCTAATTTAAAATTAAAAATGTATTTTTTAAAGCATTCTTTCAGCTATATAAACGTTGAGATTCTTTGAAAAGTGTAATATAGTTCCATTTACTTTGTGAAGTAATACAGTTCTCAGTGTGTCTCAGATAGCATCAGGCTCTCAGAGATTCCAACTAGGCAATGAATTTCAGTTAATAATGATGTTTGGGACATCAGCACCTTTCATCTGAAAATACTGAAGAAATAGAAAAACAATAGTTAACTCTCAGAGAAAGCCTTCTGATGGGCAGACCAAGGCAATGAAATGTGGGACATTATTCATGTTTCACAGTAGGTCAGCCACTTCTCTTTAAACTCCAGACTCTCAGATCATCTCCTGTACAATAGGCATGAAGCCAGCTTTAACGTTGTATTTTTATGATACTGCAAAGCAAAAAGCACCTCCCACTGCTTCTTACATTTCACAAAGGTGGGAATATGACTGTGATAAGGCTCCAATTCCAAAGTTCATCCATATTTAGAAGAGCATTTAGCACTTCCTAGGCCAAGTTTACATATGCATATGCATGTGATTAAAGCAAAGCAAATGCTGGAAGACTGCACTGAATTAGCATGAAGGAACATCCAGTCCTATGACATGGGCTAAAAGACTACAACAGGGTGGGTTTGGCATCAGACCAGTCCTCTGGCTGCCCCAGCTGAGTGCTTTCACACTTCACTGCTGTTCTGCCCCACAGCCTTTGTGTGCCACATGCTTTTCAGAAAAAGTGTGCCTCCCAAAGATATTCCAAAGACGTGCAGTAGCATTTTACTAGAATCACTCCAGATAACCATGTTGTCATGAATCCATCGGTGCATATCGCTGAGATAGTAATGATGCCTGCCCAAAATAGTTTCCGATTGCTTTACAATGGTTTCTACCATTGGAAACAAGATTCTGCAGCTTAAGTCATCCCATGATTAGAAGAAAGTTCTGTATATCACAGTGAAAAGCTGGGATTCTCGAGTTCCCTCTTACATTATCACTTACATGAAACTATACCTGTATGTGGAAAGTGAGATGGAAATAGATACAGACTATACCTGCAGCTGAAATAATGAATAAAGCTGCTTTCAGATGAAGAACACACATCTGAAATACCCCATCACATGGCACTTTTTTCTAGTTAAACCTAGACAGGCTTTCTCTTAGGAAAAGGGGAAATTGATTTGCTTACTGAATTGCTCACAAGAAAAACTAATGTTGAAAGTTAAAGTAATTACAAAGGATGGAAAACAATCGGGTCCAAATCACAAGCTTTTTTGAATTGCTGTTCCTCCATTCAGTGCCTTTGACTTCTGCAGTGAGGTAGGTGTCTATTCCCATCACAGTGAGGATGTGGTATGCACAAAGACATGATCACTGACTTGAGCATACAGTGGAATGTCTGAAAAACAGATCTATAGTTTCTTTCTTCTCTCTCTTGCTTGGTTTACCAAGCTGTCCCTGGGGTGCTCATTGTTAAACATATCCATAAAATTGCTTCCACTTAAACAGAAACAAAGATACAGAGAAAAAAAAGATCCTACTTTGGGTTATAGCTGAGCAACACCAGTAAAATTAGCCAGTGGCTCAGATCCTCACTTCGTGTAAATTAGCACCTTGAGCCCCATATGGAGTTTTAGCAATTTACACCAGCTTGTTTTCTTTGCAGCATTGCAAGTGGCAGCTGAGTTTGGCTTGTCCTGCTAGAATAAGTAGGAAAAGGAAAGACCAAAATAGACTATGCCAGCACTTTCCAGATGATCTTTCTTTGTGATAGAGGGGTTTGTATTTTAATAAAGGCCTTTTCCACACAGTCCAGCTACTTTTCCTTGAGCCTACAGAGAAGTGATACAAGCAGCTCCTCAGTGGGTGTCAACTGATGTAGCCTCAGCAGTGTCAATGTACAACCTTTGTAAGTCTAAACCCATAGCTGTTTGCCTGTAGCTCTTCACGTGTATAAAACAGCATCATTTACTGTGGGTTGAGGCCAGTGGAACAGCCATGAAATGTGCCTAAATTATGCAGTGATCTGATACAGACTGAAGTTTTCCCACCGAGGAAGTCCCCATGCTTTCTTTAAAGCTTATTATGCAGAACCAGTTCAGGTTTGTTGCCCTCTGCTTTCTTTGCGTTAAAAAATAATACATGTGCTCTGCAGATCCGTGACTTCTTTATGAAGTCTCAGTTTCATGCTTTTAAATTGATACCATATGAAATATCAATCTGTCCACTTTTTCTCCTCTCTGAATATATCAATTATCAAGCTAATAGCAATGACTGAGAGAACCCACTTGAATTGAGATGGGCTGGCAGAAAAACTCTGATTGAAAAAGCGTTAAAAGCCATGTCATCTTGTCACCTTTGGCTGTCACAGTTCTCCCTGTTCACCCTTCATTTTCCTTACATCTCTACACCCACCACTGCTCTGACAGCACCCAGCACGAACCCAAAAGCTGGAGCAGGGCAGCTTGGGCCCACAGTTCATCCATCTTCCCTGCGCTGCAGCCCGTCAGGGGGTCAGCGAGCACCCAGTTTTGCTGATTTGGAACATGCTGCTTTGGAGTCTCTGCCTGAGAGAGGCTCAGCAGCCCTTGAAGAAGCAAACAGCAACATCAGTGCTATTTTTAAAAAGGCTCCAACCTTCTGTTGTCCTCATCATTGATTTGTGATTGGAAGAAAAAAAGAGAAGAGTAGGATTTAATAGGTGACCTCTGACATGAGAGTACAGCAGTTACAGAGCCAGAAAACGAAAGAAAGAGGGAAAAAAAGAAAGCAGAATGTTGTAGATACCTGTGAGGCATCACATACACATATATGACTTATAAAGTATAAGGAACCATATGTTTCTCGTTCCAATTGTCCTCTGCACCCCTTCCCTCAGAAGAAAGGATAGTAATGAAGTTTTATTACACATAAAATTAGCTTCAGTAAGTGCTACCATTAACTAGATAATAAAAAGAATTGCCTGAATGTTGCAAAAGAATTGTTTTTTAAAATGTCGGTTAATTGCTAAATGGCTCCAACTCCTCTCCAGCTACTTTATCTTTGCAACAATGAAGACTGAACAACTGAGTGGAAGGTTTTATGCCCCTCTTCCATGTTCCCTGCAGGGAAAATTCAAAAGACAGAGCCTCTTACACACTGAGCAGCTTTTGTTACTAAAGCATCCTGTCTGTCCCTGGTCCCTTCAGTCCTAGGACAGACTGACAGACCAACCAACCAAACTCTGTGGGATGTTCACCAGGCCTTGGATCAGCCCTGAGGTCACCTGGATTTTCCATAAGGATTGACTGTTGCCAAAATGAATTTATTACAAACATGCTTTGAACCATAGAATCATCATAGAAGCATGGAATGATGCAAGGCCAGGTTGGATGGGGCTTGGAGCAAATTGTTCTAGTTGAAGGTGTCCCTGCCTGTGGCAGGGAGGTTGGAACTGGATGAGCTTTACAGTCCTTTCCAACCCAAACCAGCCCTGCAGTCACTTTTATGCCTGTTATCCTTGCTCACAATGTCTACTCATCTAAACCTAGTTCAACAAAGCTTTAAAACACATGCTTAAAATTAATCACATCCTTTGCTGAATAGTGTGGGTTTAAGCATGTTTAAGCATATGGGTAAGTGTCTGGCTGAAGGAAGTGCTGTCATTATAAGCAACCTTTGAAAAGCCCATCAACTGTGTGCATGGTGCCTGAGCATCCCTTGGGAGCAAAGGATCCTTGGGATCTAGACAGTGGGCTTTCTGGCTTTATTCACAGCCTAAATCATCGTCAGTAGCAGGGACTTGTATCACTGTGTCTTACCTGCTCTCTTATCCTTCAAGAAGTCTGTTTAGTTCATTGTATAGATTAATATGAAGCAAGTTTTGCTTTGCTTTTATACAATGCCTTAGCATGCAAGCTCTGTGTACTGTACAGAAAAAACACTACTTTCCATCAAATCCTGTCACCTTTATCCCGTTCTTCTTGGATGAAATGCCTGTTGACTCAGATGTCAAGATTAGTACCTGTTTTATTAAAAAGCAATAGGAACACATATCAAATAGGTTGAATTTTCTCCAGCAAAAATGCCACCTCTAGACTCTGCAGGAAGGTTTAATAGGGAGCTCAGGGAATTAATTAGGTATGTAAAAATTGTCAACAGCAATGAGAACTCACATCCACCACCAAAAATGTAACCTATGATTGAAGAAAACATACTGCCTGGGGACACATCCCACATTGATCTTTTGTGTGAGATCCCATTGACTTCAGTGGGAATTCATGTAGAGAATAACAGTGGAATGCAGCACCCTGGTCATTGTTTCTTAAAAAGCTTTGGCTGCTCTACAAGGCAAGGTAGATGGTCTGTAGGTTTTATGTGATGTGGTTCTGAGATGAATGCAGAAGAGATGTAGAAAAGCCAGGTATGAATTAGAGGGCCAGGGAAGTGCATGCAAATAAACCCTTCACCCTGTACTGCCAAATTGTCTCTTTTAGATAGATTTTCAAAAGTACATTTTACGTAAGTTTTGCAGCGTTTAAATTCATATTCTCGAGACAATTTTCCATATCCTGCACATGCAAATGTAAATTTTATTTAGGTATGCTGGCGGTCCTTCTGAATAGAGATCAGAGGAATCTTAAATGTCTTAAAGCAAATTGAGCTCTCCAGATATTGTCGTGCTTTTGAATATGCAAAATACCATCACTGGAAGGTGTTTTAGCTGAGAGTTTGCTGAGCCTCTGAGCTGATATGTTGTTTGGGCCATTTACGGTTCAGGAGTTTCCCTTCCCATAGTGCAGAAAGGTCACAGTTCTGATTCTCTGTGCATATAGAAACCCAGAGTGGCTCAAAGGGCCATTTTCCCTCTGCTGGAGTGGATTTGGGTTTTATTTTCTTTAATTTAATGTATAGATTTGCATTCCTTCTCTTTCTCAGAGTACGTGTGTGTGCTGGTCACATAGTTAGAGGAGCTGGTGGTGATGTTGTTAAAACAAGAGTTAAAAACAATTCATTGCAAATGGTTATTTATTACCTATAAATAAAAACACAGACACTGTGCTCCTCCCCAGGAACAGGTTGGATACTGTGATGAAATACTATTTCTGAGTAAAGAAAATTGCTATTACAACTCTCTAGTAATGAAAGGAGAATTCTGTGGGTTCATTGCTTCTGTGTTAAATACTAAAGCCAGTAAAGGGATTTGGAAGATGTCTGAGAGGGATAACTAGGAGAGAGTGAAAAAAAGGGAAAAGGAGAGAATGGCAGAGTTGTATAGATGAGAACACACAGAGGCAATTCCCCCTGGTTTATATTCTGATCACACATCAGTGTTACTCTGGAGTAACTCCTTGAAGCTAATGGTTTATAGACAAAACAAAATTGGTCTAGAGAGAAAAGGAAGTATTACAAACGTGTAAAAGGGGAAGAGGAATGTGGCCTCATTGAGAGACATTAAGAGAGGGATAACTGGGGCGAAAGTCTCTGAAGTCTTATATTGCACTTTGAAAATTGATGTAGGATCTATCTCCACACATCATCACAGTATGAGTACACAGAAACAAACCAGATCTAGCCTACTAAGTTAAGACACTGTTAGTAAGGCAGATGAAGGGGGAAGAAGCTTTCTGCCAGTTGCTCTCTGTGTGGCCTGGCAGCCAGCAGTTTGCTAGTGCCCCATGTGTGCTGCCAGCACTGCCAGAGCTGCCTAATTTAGACCAGCAGAGATATATCTCATGTGTTCAGCATAAACATTTTAGACACTTAAAGCCAGTGATGCATCAGCTTTTAAGCTTTCTATCATTTCTGAAAATGAGATTTAGATGCCTGATACGAAGAGCTTTGGAAGATTTTCTTCTGCAACTAATTTTTATTATAGAAACGAAGCAAGTAAGCAATTTGTTTCTCTGCATTGTATGGATCTTCCCTTCAACTGCTGTGGCCAGTTTAAAAAGTGACAGTCACTGTACTGCTTTTGGGAGGGGGGTGGCTACAGGGGTGGCTTCTGTAAGAAGCTGCCAGAAGCTTCCCCCATGTCCAACAGAGCCAATGCCAGCTGGGTCCAAGACGGATTCACAACTGGCCAAGGCTGAGCCCATCAATGACAGTAGCAGTGCCTTTGGGATAATGTATTTAAAAAGCAGGAAAAAACGATGTGCAACAGTAATTGCAGCTGGGAAGAGGAATGAGAACATGAGAGCAACAGCTCTGCAGACCTCAAGGTCAGTGGAGAAGGAGGGGAGGAGGTGCTCCACACAGCAGTTCGTCGACATGTGATGAACTGACCACAACCCTCATTCTATGTCCCCCTGCACCACTGCTAGGGAGGAGGTAGAGAAATTGTGAGTGAAGTTAAGCCTGGGAAGAAGGGAGGGATAGGGAAAAAGTATTTTTGAGATTCAGGTTTATTTCTCATTATCCTACCCTCATTTTACGGCTAATAAATCAAACTAATTTCCCCAAGTCAAGTCTGTTTTGCCCATGATGGTCATAGTTGAGTGATCTCCCTGTCCTTATTCACCCCCGATCCTTTCACTGTATTTCCTCTCCCCTGTCCAGCTGAGCAGGAGAGCGATAGAACAGCTTGGGGGGGCACCAGGCATCCAGGCAGGTTGAACCCACCACAGTCACTTTTAAGGTAGCACATTGGAATTTGCTATTTGCCAAGTTATCTTCGTAGTGTAGTCTCTAGAATGATCAGTGATACGAAGACGTTGTCTAAAGACAGTGGAAACACTTGGAAATGAACTCTTAAAATACTACTAGGAACATTTGTAACTCTTTTGCAAAGTGTTCAGAAGTATCAGCTATTTGAGGAGGTGAACACTGTGCATATTAAAATGATGCCTTTTCAAAGCTCTGAAGCCGTTGCTGAAACGTTACAATAAAAAAGTCATTCCACCCAGAACACATTATCAGTTAATGCAAACACAGGATTTTTAAAAAGCTATTACATTCCTTGGTGCTCAGAGCAAGGAAACAATAAAGAGAATACAATCTCCTCAGCTCACACTTGTGACCTCGTGGGGAGAGCTGGTACTTCATGGGACACGCTGCAGAGCCACCAGTAACCTGCGGGATGAATCAGTGTTTTCTGTTCAGACAGAAAAACTCTGGAAAACAGCATCAGCTCCAGACTTTGGTGGGACCATGACCCTAATTAGGGGACAAGAGGCAGGGAGAGCTCCAGAAGTTTTAAACAGGGTCAGGGAAACCTTTTGATCGTCTGATAGAAGCATCTTCGAATGGAAGTTGAGAATGTTAAAAGCCCATTTCAAAGCAGTCTGGGAACAGAATCAGCAGCACTTCAAGCACCTGAGATCAAATAAGCAATTGTTTTGCAGAAATCCTTGATCAAAGTGACAGTAATTACCTGACTGGTGAATCAACAGACTGAGAGAAGCTGAGGTTCAGATTTATCTCAGCTTAAAGCACGATACTGTACAGCCTTGGGTAGCTGCGCTGTGCAGTAGCTGAGGATACATCCCTACCTTCAGCACCATAGGAAACAACAGAAGTATTTTCCTACTTGAGTTCCAGATGCAGGGAGAAAAAAGGATGTTACCGAGGGGAAAATGCAATATGCTGACCATCTGGTGAGGCACTTGCAGGCAGAGTGTGATCTCAGCTACAGGAATGGATCACCCACATCTTCCTTATCCAGACTGCCAAGCAGCAGTTGAGAGGCAGAAAAGATTTGGCTATTAAGAGGTGCAATGAAATATCATCACACTTGAGAGAATTAACATAACTAAGTGCAGGCTTCAGCTTCCTGACTTCTTGTATGTTTTGCACATGGATTATATAACATAATGCAACAATAAATAACGTAGTATTAGATTTGACCATATGTTTAACATTAGTACAAGTGATGTCACACACTGATAATAATGAACAAATGACCTATGGCTTAAAAACCATTATTTCAGAAATACACAAGTTTAACCTCGTTTTAAGTGAAAACTATTATTAGCAGTTTAAATTATGGAATTATTATACTGGGCAAAGGCCAGGTTGGACAGAGTCTTGGATGACATGGTCTAGTGTGAGGCATCCCTGCCCATGGCAGGGGGTTGGAACTAGATGATCTTAAGGTCCTTTCCAACCCTAACTCTTCTATGATTCTATATGAAATACATTTCTGATTCAGTAACAGGGCTCTGAAAAAGTACTTGGATGCTTTCTTTCTGATTTCTTAGTTTTTCTTTTCTGATTTGCTGCCTACAACATGTCTAGACTTTTAAGAGTTTACAGTTAATGCCTTCTCTGCACGTCAATGTACTGGCAAATCTGCAGCATACTGTATGTCTTCCAACAAGTGAGTGGTGGTGCCCTTATTGATGAAAGAGTTCTCTGTAATAAATCTATTAGCGTTAAATATTGGCACTTTTATCCACACCACGTTTGATTAGGCCTCTTTTTCTCACCTTTTTGATCTGCACTATGTAAAGGATGGGTTTTTCTTAGGCTGACCAATACTTAAAGTCTTCAATTTCTGAGTTTACAGAAGGTGGTTGATCAAAATATACTGAATCTCCTGCAGACACGTATAAAGTGGCATGTGCTTGCTCTTCTAAGGCTGTTTTAAGAGATCTGCTCGAGATACTGAGGCACGGTACAGTAACTGTCAAGCAGGACCATGGTGACGAGGCTGATCCAAGTCCAGACTGGGGTATCAGTCCATGGACTAGGAATCAGTGGGTTTCATGGCCAGACAGAGGCCTGTCTGGGACAGAGTTGGAAACAAACACCCCGACAGCATAGCTCAGGCAGGGACCTGACAGCCCAGGGCTAAGCTGAAGTGGAGCCTCTGCGTCCAGGGCAGAGACTGTGGTGGTGGGCTCAAGGAGGCTGGGCAGGGCCATTGAGGCCCATCAGTGCACCCAGGACCCTGGCAGTGTAGCCCAGCACAGGCAGCAGTACCCGAGTGTTATGTGCCAGAGGATTCTCTCCAGCCATACACTTCATCTAGTCCAGAACAGCTTCTGAAGTTACGTTCAGCTGTGATAACCACAGCCTCTTTCTTCAGAGGGTTCGGTGTCTCATGTCATGTATATATCATTGCTTTAGTTTGACCAGAATTTCACTTTTGGTTACCAAATGTAACTTCCTTTCCAAGCTAGCTCTTACCCACCCATGACAGCATTCAGCGGTAACCTTCCTCAGAGTGATGGGTCTAGTTTAGAAGGCATTATGAATGCCAAATTCTCTATTTTGTGCAATGCAGAGGTTACAGTAGTGTTCAGCCCTTAGTAGTTTGAAAGTTGTGTAACAAACTAATGTTTAGAGACTATCATTCCTCGTTTCTCTTCTCAGGATCAGAAATGGATACATATTTTTGATGCATTATTAAATACATCCACCAGGTAGTCAGGCTGAACAGTGTTCATCCTAAAGGCTAAAAAATAGTACATTGCAAATGCAGTTTCTACTTATTATGCAAGTCTTCTGCAAGCAGAAGTGAAGAGTGGGAGAGGTGGAGATACAATCCCATGTGTTGATGGAGTGATTACTTCAGGAATTCATTTAAGTTTTCAAAAAAGCTTTATGCAGATTTGGCCAGGTCATTTGGATCTCTGCCTCTCGACTGTTCACATGCTGAGGATTCTGAACCCCCACCGAGTTCTCATCTTCTGAATTCTTTTTATCTTTTCACTTTGGACTGCACCATACGGAAATTTAATGGGAATACATTGTATGCCTAACTGCAAAATAATGCACTTAATATGGCCTGCGTTTCAATTACAGTCCTATATTGAAAAATACATGGGTTAAAGAGTCTGGAGCAGCACATATACAGAGATCAAGAATTTAGTTAGATTTTATAACCATGGGCTCATAGTGAGGAATAAAAATGCAAGCAGACTTGGTTTTCCTTCTCTTTCCTTCCTTGGGCAGCTGCCCAAGTGTTGCATCTCTGAGTAGTTATAAGAGGGAGTTCGATTTGGCTCCTGTACAGATTCCACAGTCACTGAACTGCTTTCTTCATTTAGTTAACGGTCTTTCTGAGCAACACTGGGTTGCATTCATCTTTATTATGCAGTAATGGGAATCACTGCATGGGAAGCCTTGATCTTGAGTTTTGCATAACACTGCAGCTTGCAGATGCTCTAATCCTACGAGCTATTAGCACAATAAACTTGTAATTGATTTATAGGTATAAGTCTTCCACATCACCTGCCTCAGAGCCAAGAGTTATGAAATGTAATGAACTGCATATGTCCTTGGAGCTGTGATCTCCATTTATGAGAACAAAATGTCCATCCCTGCTCCTGATAATTATTGGAATAATTGTTAATGTACTATGAGAAGTAATTCAACATCAGGGCAATTTCTGAGACACAGCAGGCAAATTTAAACCATTTTATTGTGCTAATATTGCAGTTACAAGTGATATTTTAAAGCAATTCACTATGATAATGTCAGCACAGTGCTAAGACAAGTAGTTCCTTTGAATGCTGTTCACAGAGAAGCTGGTATCCACATAGATGTGGAAAAGCTTCTGAAAGGCTGGGTTAATAAAATTAAAAAGCAAAACCAGGGTGATACAGTGTAGTTGTGAAGAAGAAAACGCTGGCTGAATTTCTAGATGTGTATGTAAATGCCTGGTATGAAGCAGTGTTGAGTAACATATTGCAGTCAATACATGCCACTGACTATGTAACAGTGTGCCCTATAATTTATGTCTTTTCCTTTCTAAGAAAAATAGAAACTCTGCAAACATATGCAAAAATACCTAACTACTACCTCCAAGGCACTATTTCACCATATTTCTACAATCCTAAGATTAACTAATTATGTATGTAATAAGAAACGCTGTTTTTCCTTAGTAGTATGCAAGGGAAGTACCATCTTTCTAGAGATGTGTATTTGATGAAATACAGCAATGATTATTTGATTGATTTAACTATCAGAGAGGTTATAATAATCATAAAACAATTCAAAACATCATTAACTAGCAGAGCATTTGAAATAATACAAATGAGACATTGATTCATGGTCGTGTTTAGATTTACTTTAACGTACTGTTGTGGTCCTTAAATACTTACAGCTAGTTTACACGTAATTATGAACACTTAGTGAGGTTTTCTCAGAGAGATTCTTGATCAGAACTAGTTTGTAAGGAAGCGAAAACAAAAAGAGCATCTTATGTCCCTGAAACAAAAATAGAGAGAAAATCTCTGGAAGGAGTTAGAAAAATGCACTTTACAGGAATTCTCAGCATGGGTTAAGGATAAGGAAGGAAACTACCTCCCAGCCGTTACTATGGAATGGCTCTTGTAACAGTACACACTGGGCAACTCATTACCTCAAATTTGGTTTGGAAGGCTTTGTAAAAGAAATGGTTCAACATCATTTTTCTTTGTTATGCTTTTTTTTATGCTTCTTCACCTATGGTTGTCTTCAATTATGCATATGAGTGCCGTAATGCAGTTGTTGTAGACAAATAGTAGTGATGTTTGTGAATGTTAGGCTAGGATAAATGCTGACTTTTGAGACATTTACATGTGAGGCTGCCATGGGGTTAAAAAGATGTAATTTCTAAGTGCGTTCGTTTGATTAGTGAAACTCCTGCATTTCCATTGCAGTATCTCATGAAGCCTGTAGGTCTTTGCATAGGAACACTGATGGGTTTGAGGATCATTGGTGTAAATAAAGGCTTCAGAGTGATGGCTTCCCCATTCTCTCCTTTCGTCTGACACTGTGCACATCCTTTACTTCCAGTGGGGAAAACTGGTCTCTTGCAGAGAATTTAGAAGCAACAGAAGAGGATGGGGAGGCTCCTCTTCCCTTTCTGAATACCACCAGAGACCAGGTGGCCATAATGTAGCTACTGGATATTTCATTCAGATATTCTACAGTTCCTCTTTTTTGCTGCAACAAAGGATTTTCTTTAACTAGGACACACATTAATGATCAGATACTTTTATCCTTCTTTGCCAGAGCCCTATGCATAATATTCTTTGCCTGTTTCTGCTTGATAATCAAGGCAAGCAGTTTTGTTAGTTATGATACCTAATTTAACATCAGAGGAATCAGACCACCTCTCTGGTGTGTGAATGACTGGAAGACCTGATTCAGGGAAGACATAAGGCATGTTAAGTGTTTCACAGGAATCAAGTTTTCTGTCTGCCAACCTTGCTGACTTAAATGCAGGGAGAGCTGAGGGAGACCATGGTGGGTACAAAAGCAGCAGTAAAGACTTTTTTGTGCTAGATCCCAAAACTGTGCCAGTGAAAATATTTCCTAAGGCAGCTCTCCATCACTGCCCGTATTAAACCTTTTAGGTCACTGTGTAATCTGGTAAATCTTACTCACCCAGATAGATGCATTTGAAAGAGAACTCACCCTCTGAGTAAAGACTGGCCAGTAGAAAGGTAACAGTTCTTATTTGTCATTCTTTGTTATTGTAACCATATTACAGAGGATAACGAAGTGCAAGTTACAGCAATTAGTTGGTGGCAGCACAAATGATAAGCACAGCACTATTACTTCCATATACTGTGGTGTGCAATGCAGCCTATTGATTTAACAGCAGCTTTTCTTTTTTGCCTTTCACTCCCTAGTAAAAAACAACCCTGAGATTTATGTGAGCAGTACTGTTCTGGAATACAGATCAGGCTGGAGAAAGGCTGGTGTGAATCTTTGGATGCTCACTGTTTAAAAAAGGACCAGGCTAGGTTAATTCATAAAGTGCTTTACAAAATAGGATAAATGCCGTGTGGTCCACAGTAGGCTCCTTGGCTTTTTTCCTCACACCTGACTGCCTATTAATCTGCCTTTTAACTGTGCCTGCATGTAGCCACACATGGTTGGAGCCACCAGCAATGTATCTCTCTCCAGGCCTCTCTGAACTGGGTCACCCTTTTGCTGTTGGTTAGTGTTAAATTATTCCCTTTGAGATAACCAAGACACTCCATGGTGCTATCTATTGTCATGTTCTGGCACTGCGATTTTATAACAGATTATGGCCAATCTGTCATTTCAGGCTGTTCAAGGATATACAAAAAATTAGACACATGTTGCTCTCTCACACTGAGAAATTTGAACAAAGACAACAAACCTCATATTTTTCCCATTTATTATTCCATTATTATTGCCTATAAAAATAGGGTAAATAAAGCATGAAGTGCTTCTTGAATAAAGAGCTCTAATGATGTATGGCATTTGTCATTATCAAAATGTTTGTATGGATTTCAATGGAGAATAATTTCAGCTGTCTTGACTTGGCTTTGATATGCAGCAGCTTCCAAGACCACTTGGAGGATGAAGCCCCACCTGAAAGTGGCTTTAGTTTGCACCTAAGAACATACTTCACCACGTCACTTCAGGATTGAGGGCAAACAACTACAGGATGATAATGCATTTAGATTAGTTTGTAATTAATGCCTCCTGCTACAGTTTTAAACATTTGCTTCCCCTTTTCATAGAATCACAGACCAAGTTGCTCCAAGCCCCTGTGTCCAACCTGGCCTTGAACACTGCCAGGGATGGGGCAGCCACAGCTTCTCTGGGCACCCTGTGCCAGCGCCTCAGCACCCTCACAGGGAAGAATCACAGTACAATCACAGACTTTCCAGTCTGGCATAGTACTCCTCTCTCGGCCAAGCTCTTGGCTATCACCTTCATTCCTTTCCCCATCATTCTCGACCATGATGGCTGTCCCAACTTTGAAATGAGTTTTGGTCTCCTTCCTTTCTTCACTTACACATAATCTCATTTGGGTGTGGGCTTTCCTACACGCAATCTGTGCCCTGTCTCCTACCTCTTTGCGAATTGTGAGGGACAGCACCGTCATTCTGCTTGTCACCCAAGCACACAACGTGGTTTTCTTTGCATTGTCTTCTATATGTTCACTTCCAAGCTGAGTTTTTAAGATTTTTTCTGCCGAAAGTCTCCCAGATGGATATTCCTTCCCCTTTAATGCTGAGTTGTGTAGTTGAGTGAACTGCAGCTCAGAATTTAGCAGGGTATGGCTTATATTGTGCTCATCTCTGATAAATAGCCATCCTCTGCCAGTGAACATGCTTAATATTTTCACCTACTACTTACTGTATGTTAAAAAGAGAATTGTGTTGGAAACTTTGTTGTGAAAAACAAGCAGTGAGATGATAAATGCCATGAAAAACAACTCCAGTCACTGCAATGCTTGATTCTCTAGGCTTGATTTTATATCAGTTTCCGATTACCACTGCGAAGACAGAACACTGATGATGATCTAATTAAAAGACATGTAAGCAAATTGAGCGTTGAATACATATTTCAGAGCTTAGAATGAAACTAAAACCTTTTTACACCATTAAGGAAACCCATTTTTATATTCTAAAAAAAGGCATTCTGGCAATGGCTGAACAGGGTCTGGCAAGTTGTTGTTTTACATGGGGGCAGAGCTGGTGGAGCAAGGGATGTATTCTGGGACAAGTAATCCCTTCCAGCCCTCTATCTGGTTTAGATTATTTCTCTTGCTCTATGTTGGCCAGTATGGTCACTGAATGAAACCTCAACTCTTCATTAAAACCAGAAAGCAACTCCATAGATGCACTCCCATGCCCTCTGGCAAGTTGTAGAGGTAATGATCCAAAAGGGTTTCGGAGTTTTATTGCAGGAGGGAGGCAGCGGGGGTCAATCTGCACTAAGTCTGTAATTCTTACATGGGCAAAGCTGCAGGGATTTCTGCATGATTAAGGACTGCATGATTGAGGCCACTGACATTAACAGGCACAACGTCTACTCTGCATCTCAAAGTGGTAATCTAACAGGAAAGAAAAAGCCATGTAATAGCAAAATCCCAGCACTTTCATACTGGTAGAAGTGACTCTGTGCTTCCCATACACATCAAGTCTGTAAATGGAATTTATTTCTCATTTTTTTCTATCAAAAGCAGTTTTAGGAACTTTTCTGTTGTAGTTAATGTGCATCTTTTGCCTGTATGGGCTCTAAACTTCACCGGTATTGTTTTGAGGCTACATGATCAATAAATGTCAGCTTCTCAAGTGCTTTGCCAGTTCAGGTATCAGAAATGAAAACATAAACTTCAGCTCTCTTTTACTGGTCGTGACAAATTGATTCTTTTTGCTCTACCTTGCATTTCTATCACTTCATCCATCTGAGGAGAAGTGGATTTCTTGCTGTTCCCTGCTGTTAGGCCAACCTGAATTCCAAAATCTTTTCAAAGGTTTGTTGTCAGATATGTCTTGTGGTTGTGTGCGCACTAAAATGGGATTGTGAATGTAACTGAGCAGGCAGTTTGCAAACCAAAACCCAACACTTCACTTAGATTTTGAAACCTTTTGTGTTTTGGCAATTAAGAATAGTAAAGCACACTGAACATGTACTTGGAATTACAATTTGTACATGAATATTCATGGTTGTACAATTAGGTGGAAAATTATGCGCTTAAATGGCCGCTTAGGCACTCTATGGCCAAATGAAAAAGGAACCTTTCATACGTACAGGTGCATATATGTTGAGTTGAAACCCCAGAGAATTGCTGGATCCCCACTGCAGTGATGTATGTGCTTCCCCACTAAATGAGAGGGCCAGCTTGTGATGTAGGAAGGTTTTTTATCCTTGCTGCATGAAACCTTAGCAGGATTGTTTTCCCATCGCTGTTGTGAGCATCAGCACAACTTCAGGAATGGATTGATCTAAAACTACACTTGTAGTTCCCTAAAATATACCCACAGTTTATTTTACAGCCTGCTTTTGCTGAGCCACAGAAGTGCAGCATATACTGCAGCTTGGTTTAGCTTTCTTCCCCCAAAAGTCTGTTATTAAACACTTCCATTGTTTTTTAGGGCTTGTGACACATGTGAAATGTAGCCTGTGCATTTTTAGTGAATGAATTGAGTGTGCATTGCTGCCTTGGTGATTTCCAATTCATCTTTGCTTCATTTCTGTGTTCTGGATGTTTTAAAACTGTCAGCAAAGATGTTTTACCAGTCTTCACATCATGACATAATCTGACCCTTAGTTTCATTAAAGGGTGGAAATGGATGACAGTTACATTCCTTTCCCTCAGATCCCATAGGAGGAAGTATGGGTGAGCAAAAGCTGCTGCTGAAAGATAAAAGAGCACGTAACACACGTATCCACAGGAAAAAAAGTAAAACCAGCGGTAGGTACCTGTGCAGGACATATACAACACCTAATCCATCAGATTTCTGAAAGTAAATGGCATAAATTAATGAAGGCATTTTGTGATGAGCACCCAGCTCCCATTGTGCAACCAGACTTTGCGGGAGGTATTTTAGATAAGACCTTTTTGCGGGGCAGAATCTGTCATTGACCACACGTTTGTACCAAATCTAAGGGCAATGGACAGAAAATGGATCTCTGCTCTGGCATCTTGGTGTACCCCAACCCTTCTGCTTCCTGCTGGGTGACCTTCAGCAAGTCACATCTCCTTTTATTCGTCTTGGTCTCCCTGTTTGCAGAATGGCATTATTTGGACAATCTCTATAAGAATTTTGTAGTCTACTCAGGAGTAGCAATGTTTAGGAACAGAGCATGACTGTAAGCATCATGTGTGATTTGCGTGCCACTTTATTCCCCAGTATGGGACTTAAACAAGATTTATGTGATACACAGGCTTGTGCTGGATCTCTGCACAGGAGTGAATTGTATCCAAGATCAATACAGTCATTCCCCAGTCCTGTGGTTTTGATGAGTTCCACAACATAAAGAAATCAGGTCCTTCCACAGCAAAAGCACGATGCCTCTGCTGTAATTGTTAAGCTTGGGAGTTGGATAAAGACTAAATTCTGGTTTTTCAGTGTTTTCCACTGCTTCTGTAACCATTAATGAAATTACAATTGTGCTAATACCAGTGTGACATCCTGGCCATGTGAATTGTCAGCAAATACAAGTTAGAGTGAATGTATGTGGACCTTCACCTGTTGTTGTCCTGCTGACTTCAATGAGGTTATACAGTGTTTTCAAAAATGCCCAGGAAGTGGTATTTTTCAAGTTATCATTTTGATTTTCCGGAAGATATATCAATAGCACTCATTTACAAAAATTGCCATAATATTTTTTCTACGGGGAATTAAATTTGGAGGGGAAAAAAAAGCACTTTTGGCAGAAAAATAGTGAGTTATTGTTAAAAAAAAAGAGAGTTTTTCAGTCAGAAATTGTAATTTATTTCTTTTTCCCCCAAAAAAAGTAGCATTTTCAATGGAAAAGAAAAGAGGAAAGTGAGTTCTGTAGTACAGGTGTGTTGAAATTTCCAGCTGCCTGGGAGCTCAGGGTGAGGGCAGCCGGCACAGCCAGCCTGGGTGCCTGCCTGCTCTGCAGCCCTCATGTGAACCTGCACCCCTGCAGGTCAGCTCCTCCATGCCTGACCTGGAGCCAGCTGGGGCCAGTGCAAAGCCATCACTGACAGCCCTAAGCGTGCTCAGTGTGTGTGTGTAACAAACCTGTTGGAAGAGTCTGGTTACAGATGCTCCCTTTCCCTTCTTTTATCCTCCCATGTCCATCTTTTCCCTCTGTTCCGCCTCCTCCCATTTTGTCCCCATCCCATGTCAGGAAGGGCCACCTCTGACGGGCCAGGGGAGCCCAGCGCCACATCGTCAGAGCCTAGTGAGAACAGCAGCTACAACAGTGAGTGGTTTCCAACAAATCTGGTGGCTAATGTAGGGTGCCTTGGGTGGTGGGAGCTGAGGGTGCTGGTGCCAGCCTTTCCCTGTGCATGGTTTCTCTCTTGAAAGGTGCATAATGCTTTGGACCCCAAACCTGAGGGATGCTGAGTCAGAGAGTCAAGGGAGTTGAGTTGATTCATAGAGTGCTTCAGGCTTCCCAGTCTGCCTGTCAGGAAGGAAAAGTGCACCTCCATGCTGATGGGTTTGGTGCTGTGTATCATCTGGCATCAGCTGCCCGAGGTAGAACTGCACCCACTTAAACCCAGAACAAATCTGATCTCACTTCATTATGCAAAACCCCTAAAGAGAGCACTAGAATTTCTCCTTAGTGCAGCCCATGAAGACAGTACCTCTGGTGTGTCGGTATTTTCTCCTTCAATGTATTTGTGTGTGTGTGTTATATTTAGAAAGCACTTGTAGTTAAATGTCATTGAAAAATATAATTAAAAATCAATTAAGAGACCATTTTAAAAATAAGACATTGTAAAAATGGAATTTACAATAATAACCAGACTAAGCATTTGGCATTTACATGTCCGGACCAAATAGAGATTCCCTTGTTAGCTGTGCTTGAGTGACAAGGTGCTCTCCTATCTCCTGGATATGAATTCCAATACTCTTGTTATTGCTGGGACAAATATATACCTGCATAAAGATTTCTTGCACTGCCAAGTAACACCAGCTGATTAAATTCAGACAATTGTTTCTCTGTTCTTATCTGGGCCCATCACCAAATATATCCCATTGTATGAAGGGCCAGATTTTGCACTCAGATTATGCTCAGCTGATGCGTAGCAGATACTGTTCTAGCAGTGCAAGTACAAGCACAGAGACAATACAGTGTTTCTGTTTCCTATATAAAACTTGGACATATTTAGAGGCAAACTTGGAAGAGGTATATGGCCTATAAAGTGATATGATGGTGAATGTGATTGCTGTGACTAGACCTCTCTGAGGTCCAAGGACATAGATGCACAAGGTTTGCTTGGACACTATGAGACACTAAAGTCCCCATTTTAGCTTCCACAAAAATAAAGCCAGAGTGATAACTGGCAATATCTCCATGAAATCCATTAGGATGTGTATACGTACAAGCATAACTTATGCCTGTATGTTCTGGATCCATAGGCATGCTCACATGAGCAGGCTTCTAAATGGTAGGAGTTCAGGAACTGTCTTGCTGTGGCATCGAGCATCCCAGATTTATACTCAAATCTGAAGTGTTTTTACTTGTTAATACTCAGCCTGCTTCCCCTTCCTCTTTCTTCATCACATACAGTTGACAGCTGTGTCTGGGGGTCTTCCCAAGGTTCTTGTAGAAGAAGTGGAAATGAAACATACAAAAAGCATTTTAAAAATCATAGACCCATAGGAAATTCTAGGATCAGTGATCATGTCCATCTGTGATGATTTCATCGTTGAAGGGAACAGGGTGGGGGTGAACTACAATGGACCATCAGTAAGACATTGAAGTGGGTGTGTGAAACATCACACATCCCCATCCTGTCTAATTCTGTACTGACTGCAGGTTTTTTCCCTTGTGCCTGGCTTTGGTTTCCACAATTTAGCTCTCTCTCATTCCTCAATACATACACAGACCAAAAAGAATCAAAGCCCTCCTGAAAATCTGACATTCCAGCCCTTTAGGATTTGGGTGGCAGAAGCTTTACATGTACTACCCTGTGGCTCATCAGTTTCATATCCAGAAATCAGCTTCTTTCTCTAAACATCTTACTTCTTTTTCTCTCAAGATCATCATTAAAATCTTACTCTAATACTCAATCTGCATTTTTCCTATATTTTAGATCTATGGACATGCTTGAAATCACATGCACGTGTTTTATGAGTATGGGTTACTTCAAGAATTTTCTTCCTTCTTAAAGATTTCTTTTTTTTAATGTTCCGTGTTCAGGGAATTTACACAGGTCATTGCCTGTGACATTCCTGGGACACTACCAGCAGGACGCATACACACAGTTGCAGTCCTCACTATACATCTCTCTCAACCATGCAATATGTGCTCAGACTTGGATGGAAAACGGGTTTTTTTTTGTGTTTGCATATGAACATCTGCTTCAAAATCCCAAGCCAAGAAAGACAAGAAGCAAATTAAACTATTTGTTCTTCTTTTTCTCTCTCTTTAATATCAAAGTCATTTCTTACATGCTATTTAAGCTTCCACTTTTGATCAGGAGATATTAAAAATGGATCTCAGCAACTTAAATCTGAATCATAGTCCTTTGTGAAAACAGGGTAAGAGTGAGCTGGAATAAAAAGCAATAGCTGCTCTGCTGCTAATGCCCACATTGGTAACCTGTGCTATTAATTCTCTGCCCTGCCCTTCGAGCAGCGAGGCCCCCTCATCCCTCCCACAAGTCCTGCTGCGGAGCAAGAGGCTGGTGTAACTGTGCAGCTTGAAATCAATCTCTGCCTGCACTGAAGCAGCATGCGAACAATTCCCCGTTGCTCCTTGAATTGTGCTTGAGACCTGGAAAAGGGAGAGTTTTGAGGATGACTCAGATATTCCCCCTGGGCTTTCTGGGTAGGCCAGCCCAGCAGCAAAGTCACTGTTCTGGATTCCTCTATTGTAAGTTCTCAGTCTTTATCCTCTAGAGTGTCCTTGAACTTTAGAAAATCTCTTTAATAAAAAATAAGCAAAACCTTGCATGTTTCACAATCCTCAGCAGATTTTGGACAAGACGTTGTTAACTCCAGGAGGAAAACCAATAAATTATGGTACTAATTGGATTCGATCAATGAAAAATTAGAAGATAGGAATTAAAATAAGGTTTAGCTTTTCACAAGGAATTGGTTGTTCCACACAAACCTGATTTCATTCTTTGACGAGCTCACAGGTTTAGTTGAGAGTTTAATTAGGGTAGCCATGCAAATATTATCAATTTCTGTAACATGTTTGATTTAGTTCTGAAGGATATTCAAATTAAAAAATTAGCACTATACAATTAGCAATACCGTGCATTATAGAGTGGAATACAAGCTAAATGACAGATCTCAAAAAGCAGCTGTCAATGTGGAATAATCATCACATGTATTTTTGGTGGGCTTCTGGTGGTATAATCAATATTTACATTTAAGATCTAGAAGTAAATATAAAGTCACTGCAGATAAAATTTGTGAATGACAGAAGAATTGGCAGAGTGCTGGGTACTGGTGAGGACACAGCACTCGTTCAGTGATCTAAACTATTTGACAAATCATTTTAACGTTTCCAGAGGGAAGATGGAATTTAGCTCCATATTATCTGCAAGGGGTTGTGCTGCTTTTTGTAGGCACAGCCTGTGGTGCTACTCTGGAATCAAAAATCAGTGTGTAAGCCATGAGAAACATGTGAACTTCCTTCATTCCTCACTTACGAAGTTCGTGCTGAAAGAGGTGTGAGGCTCGTTCCCGACTATTACACAGTCAAGGGAATGGCTTTACAAGTGATGATAAAAATAAATATTTTTGGAATAGGTCACATCCAAATACAGATATTTTTTCCCCAAAACCATGTCCTGGATAAGATTTACTCCAGGTGATTTCTGTCTGGCATGGACCAAGCTCCCACATCCTCCTGAATAGTACAGTTCACTCTAATTAAGACTTTGGGCAGTGAGTTGGCTTTTAATAGCATGTAAAGTCCATAAACCAAAGCCATTTATAAAGCTGCCCACTAAACCTCATACCCCTTTAAAGGCATGGTGAGATCTTCCCAAAACCATTCTCATATTTCTCTTTTAGGAGAGTTTAGTGTTGGTGATAGATGGTCAACCTGAGAGCAGGAGGAAGAGCAGCTCTTAACTTATCCATGAACTTGATCTAGCAAAAGGAGAGGAATAAAGAGTCCTCAAAGCTATGTGTCTCCCTTCAGGTTGACAGTCTCCATTCCTTAGTGTCCTGAAGCTGCAAGGGAAGAGAATGGCTTGTGGCATGCAGAGGCACAGGGCTGCAAAGCCCAATGTAAACTGCATTGAATAAATGTAAATCTTTCTGCTGACCTAAGCTGGCTCTGCTAAATCCAAAACACTGAACTGAATTCAGATGCATGGAAATAAAGTGTTGATTTTTTCTGGAAATCAAGCGGGCCTCAGTTCCGAGGTCTTAAAGCATTTGTGTCTCCTCTCATGCTGCCCTCTCGCCTCTGAGAGATACCTCATCAACAGAAAAGGTACCACATTTGCTCTTCATCCCTTCTTTCCTTAGAAATCCTCCTCTGCTGCAGCAGTGAGAAATCTGGCAGTGGGGAGGTGGTAGCAGGTGTGCTGAATGCTGCTCTCATCATCCCTCACACTGACGAGTCTGCCTCATTAGTTAGAACTCCATCAGTAAACCAACCAGGGTATGGGGCCAGTATTAGCAGGTGACTGCCCAGGATGCTTGACTGATACCATGCTGTTAGGCCAACATGAAATAGTGTTTCTTCAAACCCTGCCTATGGTCCACGCAGGTCTGAGCAAAGCCCAGGGACTAACCCCCCTGGGCAGGCTGGATGCAGCCAGTTTGTATGAGAGAGGTTGCTGGTTTGGAGCTGTATGGGCATGACTGAGGCTGAGCCAGTTAACCTCAGGGTCAGAAAATCACCTGGCCCAAAGACGTATCTACTGTCCCCTTGGATGCCTTTGTTTGACAAACCCCAACTGTCATCTCCTGCCTTATCCCCAGATACTTCGGCTCTTCGGTAGCCCAGGCATCCTCTTCCTTAGGACTTGGTGGGCACCTACTGAATTCACTATGAATTTTCCAGTCTCTGTTTAGGGTTTGGCTCTATGTGCCAAGAAGATGGGCAGTTCTTTGTCTCTTGTAATGCTGAGGGAGCCTAAACCAAAATGCCCCTGTACACAGAGAACTTAAGTGGCTAAACACAGTAAAGAAACCTTTATCAGTGAGATTTCTGACATCCATCTCCTCTTCATATGTGCTCTGCAATAGTTATCGTAGACTTTACGAACTCAGAAACCAGCCCACCACACAGCTTTATCCTTGTATCACTTACATCCCACCACTGCCTATTTCCTTTGGATTGCAGCAGTTCCAGTCAGACTCTCTCCTTCCTCTAATTAGCAGACGTTAAGGTATCATCTAGAAAAACAGTAGTTACAGGGGAAATCAGCATCTTTGAGTCACACACACTCATCCAAGTCTTTCCAGGCTTGTTAAGCTCATTCCCCTTCCAGTTTTCATGAGCCGCTGTGTAACATCTCACTAACACTGTACAGACATCCCAGGGACATGGGGAAAAGAGCCTCTTTCAGACCACGAAAGCCCCCTGAGGCTAGGTAGGCAGCAGGACCTGCTTGGCTTTTGAGCTACAGGCTGCAGAGGCTGCAGTTCCACCTTGGCTTGTAATATTGTGAGATGTATTTTAAGGTCTTATCAGCAATTCACTGAGGGCTGCTCTCTGCTGAGCACAATTCATCCATCAATGTACTTCTGTGGCCACATTCCAGCCTACACTGGGGTGACAGTTCAGTTGTACTGATGAGCATTCTCATACGCATTCCACACTTGGTCTGATTCTTCATCTCTTATGATGATTTCATTGATTGAGCACACTGGCTTCTAGTCAAGAAGCTCTTCTCAGCTTAACTCTCACTTAAAAAAAATCACTGCTCAACATCTCTATAATTAGAGTTAGTTGCTAAAGCCTGTATCCAGGTGATTACTGGTATATGAAAGGGACATATCTTGAACTGGTCAAATTGGGGATTTAAGAAAAATGCCCTTGATGAATGTTTCACAATTTGTTAATATCTTCTACTTTGGGAATTTTTCCTCTTTTTTGGTGGATAAACAAAGCTGGGATAAGGAAGGTCCATGTGTAATTAGAACACTTAGGGATTGGGGGTTTTATTTGTTTCCCTGTTGTTGTTTGGAGAAGCTCAATATGGTTCATTAATATTGCATTTACAGTGGGAAGGGACTCCAGAGCCAGACACTTAAATGATGTTCTGAAGCCTGCAATGCAATACAAAAATGTGCAGTGCGATGAGTTCCTGTCACGGTTTAAGACCAACCACTCCTGTTCCCTCGTCAAGAGTCCTGTTCCCTCTTTTGTTCCACAGTGCAGTTGTTTTATAACACAAACTGAAACCGAATGACACTATGTAAGGGTTTCATTCCAGTTCTCATGCTTGATTTAGGTTCACTAAGAGGCTCAAGAAACACAAGAAATCTTTGGGACTGACATCCCTGATGGACAGAGTCTGACCTGCCCCGTGTACTCTGTTGACCCTACTTCCACGCAGGTGTATATTAAGTGTATGTGTTGGAAAGGTCTCACTGTGTAGCTTGAACTGCAGCTGGTGGAATGGGGAAGAATGAGCTGAGCTTCCTTTTCTGCTTTCCCATTTGCTTAGTTCAATATTAACATTGAGGATAATTGTGTAGAATTATGAACTACCCCTTCCAGACCTGACTGTTCACCTTTATTATTGCTGCTTCCCTAAGAGAGACTGAGAACTTGGGATTGATTTCAGTTAAAGCAAGATCATACTTTACATGCAGAGTAGGCCACTGATTTTCCTGATGCAACGTGATCTGGCCACTAGAAATGATGATACTTATGAATTGAATTGATTTTTTTCATTTTTCTTCATAGGAGACACCAAAGTGAAATTTGATTTTTACTGGATTTATGGCTTGATCACTCACCCTTGTAAGAATAATGATTCCACTCGCTGACCTTGTAAAGCATCAGCAATGAAATTTGATATGATAGCCCAAACATTTTTACAATACAACTCTTAGCTCGTGCATGACAGTCTATTGACTGAGATCCTGTCAATGCACAAATGAGATTATAACCACAGAAGGTCTTGATTGCTTTGGTCTTTTATTCAATACACTCCTCTGTTACAAGCAACTTCTTGGCATTTTTTCCAGGTTAGCCTGGATGTTCTTTTTCTGACAAATGACGCATCAGTTGGTATAGACAGACTCCTTTCTGCAGTTTCTTCTATCTTTAGAAGACTTATCTCTAATCACACTATTGCATTTGGTGTCTCTGCACTGTTCAAGCCTTGTAGTCTGCAACAGCCTCTTTGAGCCATGTTGGCTGTTCAGTTTTCTGGGAAGTGGGATACAGCCATGATAGAGAGACCCGACGCGTTTGACATGCTGGTGGGGCATTGCTCCATAGTGGAAGGAGAAGAGAAGGATGGGTTCAGTGCCCAATTTTCATTTCATTTAAATAAGCAGAATGGCTTTACTTCCCCTATAGGTATAACAATTATTAAGAATTCATATGGCTATTCTTTCTGTATAATAATGAACAGAAACCAGGTTGGCACTCTTGACCTTTACTGTTTGGTAGGAATAAAGAAACACCAACAGTGTCTACTATAAGACCATATATATCCACACTATCCTACTTAGAGCTACTTCTTATACACTGGAAAACAATGAGCTTATGCTGTGTCATGCTTGTACCTTCCCACTGTGAAAAATAACTAGCTAATGCATTTTTTACTTTCTTTTGTAAGCTTCCAAAATAGATCTATTTATCACTTAAATAAATCCACCCAGCATTCCTCATGTATTCTGATTTTTCAGTTAAATATGGTTTGTATTTAAATATAAAGATTGCCCCAAATGTAGCATTAATATTTTGCCTGCTGAAGTGCAGTTCTGTATTGTATTAAAATTTAAACAGCTATTATGTACATGAAACATTTTTTTTGTTGTAGTTTGCAAGGTGGTGTAACAACAATTACCAGAGTGCATCAATCATTTTTCATTGCCTCATTTATATCACGGGGATAAGTAGCTCCAATTAAAATCCCATTTTACATAAATAGATATGGTTTGTATCAAACCACAGTCTATTTCCAGCTCTGAAATGCTGGCCATAGGAAATCTTTCTCATTATTCCAAGTGTATGATGTGTACTGCTTACCTTTTGGGGCTTAAAAAGACATAACTCTGCAGGCAGGCGTGCCTTGCTGCAGGTCTGGCAGGGAACAAATGACTGTTACTGTAATTATCTATCAATTTTACTCTTCCAAATATTTTGGCCAAAAACCTAACTGGTATAATCACATGTTTATAACGGACACATTATAGTTCGATTAAGCGGAAACAGAAAATGTTTAATGTGAATTAACAGCTATAGGAAACACTGTATTTTTTCTATTACTGGTGATTTCCCCTCTACCAAAGCAGCTTTTCCGCTAAATCTGCTTGCATTGTCAACTATAGTGAAAACCAAATAAGGGGAAACTTAGTAAATTATCTTCCACTAGACTGTGATTAACTCTGCAATGAAATAAACAGATTAGAAATCATATTTTCCCTTTCACACCTCTGCTAACGCTGGTTCCAACCCGGCCATTCCTCCCTATGCTTCAGGTAAAAGCCCACTCTCACCTGTGTTGCCAACAGTGGGTGATATGACATATCTCTGCCTTTCCATTGCCTTCAGGCATTAACACCCACATTGATTTTCCATCCCCATTCCCATATCCTGGGCTGCATCCCCAGCAGTTGAGCAACAGGTCGAGGGAGGGGACTCTCCTCCTCTACTGCATTCTGGGAGACCCCCTCTGCAGTCCTGATCCAGCTCTGGGGCAACAACACAAGAGGGACATGGACGTGTTGGAGTGAGTCCAAGAGGAGGCCATGGAGATGTTGTGAGGGCTGGAGCAGCTCTGCTCTGGAGCCAGGCTGAGAGAGCTGGGCTGGGGCAGCTGGAGAAGAGAAGGCTCCTTAAGGGGAGACCTTAGAGCAGCTCCAGTGCCTAAAGGGGCTCCAGGAAACCTGGAGAGGGGCTTTGGACAAGGGATGGAGGGACAGGCCAAGGGGAATGGCTTGAACCTGCCAGAGGGGAGATTGAGATGAGCTCTTGGGCAGAGGTTCTTCTCCCCAGTTCCAGGGGGCTGGAGCTGGATGAGATTTAAAGTCCCTTCCACCCCAAACCAGTCTGTGATTCTATGATTCTGTGAAGTAGGTTGTTGTTAAGTGAGTCAATCAGAGGTGAGAACTGAGAGCTGGTGCACATCATTCTGTTGCAGGCATTTTCTGTGCCACACTGTTACCCCCGAGGCACACGGGATTGCTCACCTGCTGCAAAGCTTTTGCACACTTTCAGAGTTGGAGCATTCAGATTGCAAATGGTCAGAAATACTCTGTGCCACTAGAAGTAGTTTTTTTGCATCATTTCTGCAGAACCTGGAGCTTGATGAGCAGAGGACTGCTGGAATCCTCAATGCCTTCAGCAAGGGTGCTAAACAGCAGCCTGGGCCGCACAACGCGTTGTCTGTAAATTCCCTTCTCTTCCTCACCCCTAGCACACTAGTTCTGGAGCCAGCAGTGGGCTGTTGATGATATTTAAGCATGTGCTTACAGTTAATAGATGTTTTGGGGCTGTCCAAAATGAGGGCAAATTAGGAACTCAAAGCAAATGATTTAGCTCAGTTTAACAAATTCTTGTCTAACTGCTGCCTTACAATTTGCTTTTTTCTTCAACTCAGTGCTTACCAACTTCATTTTCCTACTGCTATTGCTGGGACTAAACTCCCTTATATCTGTCATAATCACCAGATTCCCTCTCTGAAGTGCTGAAGTAGTAGATAATGTCTGTGTTTTTATTTGTAGGGTCAAGAGCAGCAACTCATAGCTCAGGGATCATCAGCACAGTAAGCTGACAGCAGAGTCAGTCCAGCTTCTATTTTCTTATAGACACACAACAGAAAATCAATGGTGTCAGGAACGTTGGGATAATTCTACTGTTACAATCAATACATGCTGATTAAACTAGTTGTGTCTGTTGGGTAAATTTGCTGCATCATAATTAGAATTATTAATTAAAAATAGGAAATCAATTGACACAAATTAAGCAAAAAAAGAAATTGGCTTTATTTCTTTGACACTCTCTCCAGAGGCCTCAATAACTGTGACAACACGGACGTGACCGAGTGGCACTTGTCAGGTTTTTAATGCTGTCCTGAGTTTTAAAAATTGACTTATAAACCCCTGCTAATGCAGCTCCCAGGGAATCAGCCATTAGATGTTGTATTATGTGCAAGAAGCAGTTCTTTGTTTTATTACAGCTAGTCATCATTCCCAGCCTACCCAAGAGTGAAAAGCCAGGGTCCTGTGTGTGTCACCAGCGAGGGGAAGCAGCTAGGGAACGAAAGTCTTCAGCAGCACGATGTGGCTCATCTCTTTAGCACCCTATTTTCTGTTTTCAGTTAACAAGGATAAACAAATTGATCATTTCTGTGGTGGCTCTAATGGGCTACTCATTGCTTGCTACTTCCTATAATGTGCTGGTGACTTTCATTATTTTCAGGGACATATTATGTGGGACACTAAAGCAGGGAGTCCTTGGTAACGCTCTTTGCAAGGACAGCAGGAACACACATCTTCTTTCCTTTCAGCTGTTTGTTTTTCTCCCCGTTTTTTCTGGGTTTTATGTAGGTTTTATTTTCTTTCTTTTAACCTATTCCACTCAGTTTTCTTTCCTAACATACATTTTCTCCTCTCCTCCTACTCTCAGTGGTTTTCTTTTCTCTGCCTGATACTTTCCATCACATTTTCTCCTCCAGTTCTGCTTGCACACGTTCAGTAGAGGAGAGCAGCATCAAAGTGCAAGAATACTTTGGGTCTACATACTCCTGGGGTTTGCTCAGCTTACAGCCACGTATTTTCTCTGAGCTTTCACACTTAAGAAAGACGTGAAGGCAAAAAGGGTGGCTGGTTAGGGGAAATGTGTGACTGGTGGTGCTGTACCGCATAATGTACTTTAACCACTTATTGGTAGTAACCTAGTTTACAGTTTTATCAAACTTGTGATGATTTGATTGCTAAAAAGAGTTGGTCACTACTAAGATAAAATCTTGAATGCGGAAAAACTCACTGGTGTGTAAGTCAAGATTCAATCTTATCTAGATCACTTGATAGGAATCAAGTGATCTAAGACACCTACCCTGTAAGCGGTCCTTAGCCAGTCTGTGCACACCAACATAAACCATGTCTCTGTTTATTTCTGGGATATCTTGGGCATTTATTTTTGTTTTCTGTAGATGCTGACTTATGAATGACAGACTTTTAGGACCAGCCATACTAGATGAATGGCTTTGAGCTTAGCTCAAAATTTGTACACAGCAGTGAGATTTAGGAGCAGAGTATGCAAGTACTCCCTGGAGAGAAGTTTTGCCATTGATTTCTGCCAGCAGGCTCTCTGGTAGTTCCTAATGTCACAGCATACTTTCTGAGTGTTGCACAATGGCTTTTCATTAGCCCACTGTGAATTGTAATGGACATTATTTGTGTAAGTTCTGGCACCTTTGTTATTATATTTTTAATCTCCTTATTTTTCTCAGAAATACCTTTCCCTATGTTAGTGTGCAGTAAGTAGCTGATAACCTGGGAAATCCATCTCAGTACAAAATAATTCCCTCCATCTTCACAAAATGCAAGATCAAAACCTAATAAAAATCTTAACTGCTCCACTATGTCTAACTTAAAATATTGAGGGTGGGAAAAAAAGCCCTCAGCTATTTGATTATGATTGCTATAAATTAAAGCAGGAGGTGTTTTCTTCTTTAATCGGGTGGTGAAATGCTGAGATGAAAACAGTACTAAGCATTCTTTGGTTCTGAAGTTAAAACTAGCTCCTCTGTAGATTTAGCTGCTGTATTATTTAGATCATTGTGAATTATCAAAGTATTATTGACAGATGTGCTAGTGGAAAAGATTAATGTGATTGAATTCATATAGTTTTTCTAGGTCTAAATCTGCTTTTTAAGGTGGTTTGCAATAACTGTATTTCATTGAAGTATATTTCCAAGACCAGTCAAAAGTAAAAAGCAAATAAAACCGTCTTTAGTTTAAATGCCAAGACAGATTGAGTGGTTTGCACAAGAATCAGGAGTAGCCGAGTTGTTAGAAGCCCTAATTCCAAAGACTTCCTTCCCATTGTACCTCAGGTGGGCTGAGCAAGTAGGTTTTGACCTACTGACAATTGAGAGCATATGGAGAACATGGAGTTTTCAGATCTCTTTGAGCACAACTATTGAGTGCCTTAAAATTAAGCTGTAAAACCTCAGCTTCAATAAAGAATTTTACAGGACGTGTAAATAGTGTAAAATAAGGTGAAAGCAGTCAAGCAGTCAGAGCCTGCGAGACGGGATGCTGGCACCTCTTCTTGGGGTGAGCTGTGCTCCCAATGGGATGTAATGAAGATCTCCCAAAAGGTGAACACTATGATAATCGGGACTTAAGAAAACAAGGACATGGATTTCAAATCTTCTTTACCAAAATTCAACCTGTCAGTATTTTGTGGGTGGCAGCTAGACTGTCTGTTGCCGGAACAAATGTGAAGATCATTTGGGTTATAAGGCTACATTTGGAAAACAAGTGGTGCCTTTTGCTGTCATTTCAGTGGGCTGTGGATCAGGATTTTAATTAGTGTGTCTGCCTTCTAAGTCTTTGCTGTACTATTCGTTATGTCTATGGCACTGCTGTCAGCACGGTAGCCCTATGTCACAACTGGGCCCTGTTGCCTTAAGTGAGATGTAAACAGTGGTTTGCCTGTAATTGGAGGGCAGGCAGAAATCCATTCCAAGGTTATCTTCCTAGGTGTAGCTATGATGAGCTACAATTACTATTTTTTTCAGAGGCTTAGAAGATGGAATTAGGCAGTTTATGCATAAAATGTGCTTGTTGTTGCTTGGCAGTCAAGTGGTGTTTTGATTTTAATGAAATTCAGAGTATTTGCATTATGAGGTTAGAATCGTTTGAACAGTCCGTAGGGTCTAAGAGGTAAACTGAAGTCTCTTGGCAGGAGCAGGTAAAAGTAACACCTTGAAATCTGTGTTCACATCTGACATGCTTTAAAAACTTTGACAAAATAGTGTTATCGCCTATCAATTGTGGATTGTAGAGCTCTGTGTTTAAAGATGTACAGTAACTGATACCAGACTGCTATTAAAAACTTGGCTTTAGCCCTTCTACACAGGTCCTCTTGCAGTTCCTAGGAGGAAGAGCAGAGACCAGGAAATTGGTTTCAACAATGACCATGAGTGTTGGTGGCCAGAGCCACCATTGCAGTGAATTAAAAGATATTGTTAGGCAGTCGCTAAAAAAGTGTTCCTGTTACTTTCAACTCTGTTTAGCTGCTTCTTGCTTGATGCCAAAGAGACTTTCCATGATCAACTGACCTGTTGGGTTAAAGAATCAGAGAGTTGGGAGATAGAAGCCGGCAGAAGCTGATTGAATTGCCATGTTTACTGCAGCTTCTCAACAACTTCCTTGCTTTCCTAGCAAATTGAAAAGGTTAAAAATGCAGATTTTTAAAATTATGTGCACCTGTGTTCTCAAGTCTCAGTGGGAAGTCACCTTCTTAATCTGCTAAGTGCACAGACCCAATAATTTCCCCTACCTTAATACTGATCTCCCAGTGTAATTTTCAGTGTGCCTTTCAAGAGCTGATAGTTCTTGGGCTCATAATGTTGCTTTCAAGTCTTCCTTCTTTCAGATCTGCCTGGGAATGAGTGAAATGAGTCAACAGTAAAGGGTTTTTTTAAGCTTTCTTCAAGATTTACACCAGCTCCCTGACAGAAAATGTTAGAATTCTTTCAGTTTGACAGAAATTAAGGATGTGCCAAATAGAGGAGTCTGCATATATACTAGATACAGAACAATAAAGCTTTTAAACTTTGCTGGCTATGGGGTCTCTATAAGGCCATGTCCTTCTGGTACAATAAGAACATAGTTCTTTTTACATTTAACAATTTTTAATTAAAATTTATTTGAAGAAGCTCCAGCAGTCTCTGAATGTGCAGTTTTATATGTGCAGTTTTACCACCTTTCGGATCTCCTGCTTTGCAGAACTTGTCATTCTGTGACCCTGGCAATCGATGAGGAAACAAAATTTAGCAGGTCCCAGCACGGTCTGTGGGAAATCTTGCAGCAAGTTGTGTGTAACTTACCTTGGGTTTGGTTTTGTTAGAGCCCAAGTGAGGGAGGACACCAGAAGTGGTAACGCTAAGGGAGGAAAATACAGAGAAACAGACTGTGGCTGGAGAATCCTTTACAGAGAGAACGGTGCAGCTGGGACCTGTGAAATCAGTAGAGAGAATCACGTAAAGTGGAGCCTACTTGTGGAATTGCTATATAGCATTTGTGTAAATGAAAGACTTCAGGGTTTTCTTCAATTTCTCTGGTTTTCTGATGCATGCTGATGGGCTTCACACAACAGGGAAAGCCTTGGACCGAGAGGTGCCCCTTTTCTGTGGGTCCAGCCTGTGCCTTGTTTTGACTCTGGAAGCTCAGGGATGGCAGTTAGAGAAAATGAAGAAGTGATTACTGGTTTAGCCAAGTTTAATTAGAATGTTCTTATGCTGAGTGAGCATCCCTCTGCAGTCAGAGGGGTGATTGCAGCAGACAACCCTGTTACTGCAACCCAGCCTTCCCAATTCCCAACCCTAGTGAAGCCAAGGGTAGCAAGGGCTGCTAAGAATTGTCAACACAGGTGCTGGATGAGTCTTACCTTGCCCCTGCTAAAGACAAGTTAGCTGAAGCTCCACTGCTGTAACGCCTGTCGGAGCTGGTCTGCAGCCAGCTCAACAGTGCCACAGCCACGTTGCTCAGTGCTGTGTAGATGTGGCCTGAGTATCGCTTGGTGTCACTGCCCAAGCGAGAACTGGCTGAAGGCAGGAGAAATCTGGAGATCTCACATAATCTGGAGAGGGACTTTACAGGGGCATCTAGTGACAGGACAAGGGTGATGGTTTTAACCTGAGAGATGGAGAGACTGAGATGAGCTCTTAGGCAGCAGCTCTTCCCTGTGAGGGTGTTGAGGCGCTGGCACAGGGTGCCCAGAGAAGCTGTGGCTGCCCCATCCCTGGCAGTGTTCAAGGCCAGGTTGGACACAGGGGCTTGGAGCAACCTGCTCCTAGTGGAAGGTGTCCCGGGTCGGAACTGGGTGAGCTTTAAGGTCCTTTCCAAACTAAACCATTCCATGATTCTATGAGGTTGGTGGGGAGTTAGTGGGCATTCATGGCTAGGTATCTTCCCCACGACGTTCACATCCTGCACCAAGCCATATGCCACTTCAGTTTGTGTATCAGTGATGTTGCTTGCACCAGTTTTACGCTTTTTAAACACTACTATTGATGAGAGACAGAAAAATACTTTCTAAATTAATATCTGTATACATAAAAGAATAATTTTTCATATGTTTAATTCAGCACAGAATTATAAATGTAGTGAAGAAATACACTATAAAGTATTTATAGCATAAATTTAGACCTTAGAACTTAGAGCTGTTCTGTCTCAGTGCTATAACATTACTTCCTGAGTAGCTTTGTAGTTCAGTATAATTTGGCTGTTTCAGTTTCCCTTCTATAAAATGGTGTTGAAATACATTTTCTAGCTCATCTGTGGACCACGAGAATGAGTCAGTGTTTGTATGGGACTTTGATGATGGCAGGAATTCTATTAAATGTGCAAAAACCCTACACATTTTGATCTTACTGCACAATTTAGAACCCAAATGGTTGCATATTGTCAATTTTATTTTATTATAGCAGCATACTTTGAATTTTACTTAGTAATGTACTCTGAATAATTAATTATTCAACTAATAATTATCCATTCCAAATAAAACAACTTGATTACTAAGCCTGATGAGGAAAATCCAGTCAGGAAAGAACCCTTTCAAAAACAACAACATTCTGCAGATATCCTTAAATATTTAAAGGGTGAACTATATTTAGTAAATTCTTCTGAAAGGTGGGGGGGAATCAAACGGATGCTAATTTCCTGTGTCATCAGATTTGTGTATTGGTGTCAGCAGCATTCCTAAATCACCATCTACTACACAATCCCCATCTACACCAGCATCCGGCAGTATCCAACCTTTGCCTGGGTGGCTCCTGTTTATCAGCAAGGATAGTGGGCTACTCTGGGGTCATGTCGTTTCCTTCTCATCGATTATTTAATATTTGGTGTGTGCCTGCAGTGTTTGCTCAGATATTCCACAGTGAGCAGAAAACCTTGCTCAGCAAAGGAAACCTAAAAGTTGTGGCATCAATGTAATTTCCAGGTGGCACTAACTAAACCCACGACAGCCAGCCCATGTGAAAGACCATTATAGTCCACAGAAAGACACTGCCTGACTACAAGGGGCACTGGAGTGACTCTAAGGTGTTTGTCATGGTCAGTGGAGAGTTTTGACGATGGGTCTTGTCTGAAAACTTTTTCTTTGTGGCTTTTGGAAATATAGCTCAGCTGCCACTAGGAGAATGTAGAGATCTGAACCTTACAGGGAACCTGGCATTTAAAAACCTTAATGCACAGATGCTGTGTTCTGTTCTAGCAAAAGCCCGCTTGCTTCCCTGCTGCCAGCCAGCCAGGAATTCACGTATGTCTGTTTTGCTTTTTCCTTTTCAGTGGCAGTTGTCACTAAAAAAGAGAGAAATTCAATTAATCTATAGAGAAAGCTGTTTCACACAGGCAGTTCCTCGGACTGCTCAAAGTGAGACTGAACCTCCAAGAACCAGACTTGAGCTCCTGTGTACATTTTCCTGTTTCTTTGAAGCTGACCCACAGATAACACTGAAGGCACTAACACTTCATTGGTAAAAAATGAGACAAAAACCTGTGGAGTGATGATTTACTGTTTTCTGCCTGCCTGAGGTTTGTCTGCTTGATGCAGCAATCCACAATGGGTGAAGCTGTTCTGAAAGCACACACTTCCATACGGTTGGGATTTTGTCAAAACATTTCAGTTCAGCAAACCCGTAACTGATTGTGAGGGTGAACCGTTTTGATCATCCTATTTTTCAAGATGTAAAACAGTTTAAGAATTGTCTGTTTTTAACATCATAACAAAAAGTTTCATTTCCCAGTTTAGAGCAACTTCTGCTTTAGAAATTGGCATTAATTTACGCTTCTGTGAACAGCATCTGAACATGTTCAAAAGTCAAAATAAAATATCAAGGTTTAGACATCTAATCTCAATAATTTATGAGACAAGACTTTATCTTCCTGCTTAGCTCTCCAGAATGAAACCAGAGCCCTACCACTACGCAGAGGAAGCCATAGGGAGGCAGTGGCAGCATCTTTATTTTCTGCACAGCACTCGGGGCTTGTGCATTTTGCTGCTGGCTGTGATGTGAGTGTAAACTGCTGGATCGGGTCAGCAGACCTGTGGCTGCTTTGCTTTCTCAGCATTAACATCCTAAAGAAGTGGTGCAGAAGAACTGCAGCAGCATCGCAGTCTGAGGAGCTGCTTCAGGGACACAGGGATTTGACTGCAGAAAAAGTCTCCTGGTGCTGGGGTGTGTGTCGTCTGCCACCCACAACCCACTTAGAGCCATCTCAGCTTTGACTCATGGGATTTAAGCTACACGGTATTTGTCTACCTCTCTGATTACCACTTTATTAACCAAACATCTCACACCTCAGTGCCCGAGTGGCATGAAAAGAGGATGTAATATTCTAGTATTTCAGTATTTTCACCTTTTGTTCCCCAATAGTTTTGGACTTCCTAGTTTCTGTTGTCAAATATAAGAAAGGTTTTGCAGACACTGTTGAGTCTCACGATGTGGTTTTGATGAATGAACATTCTTGGGTTTATTGACTTACACAGGGCAAGACGTTAAAAAAACCCCTGTTTCTTTTCATGTGCCTGAAAAGGACATTACTATTAATGGTTTGTCAGAGGAAGACAGCAGTGTATTTAAGATACCTTTAAGACATTAGGTAACATTAAAGAGCCATGTGAAGATTCAAGTATGCCTAGAAGAAAAGAGAACAGCAAGTAGCTTGTCCTGCACATAGCTTTTTTAAGCCTTTGAACTGTTTTAGGTATAAAAGACAACCCTATTTCAAAGGCCACCAGGCCTTCTGGTGCTCTAATTCTCTCTCAAAGACCTCAGGTAACAGAATTCGCACTAGAGAAGGCAAGATTTTTCCTAGATTCAGTTACTGGGGCAGAACATCCTTTAAGCTGATATTTTGCTGAAAAGCAGTGCACATGTAGTCGACTTCTGGACAGGACTGTGGTGAGGGGGAAGAAGCAGTTCCTTTTATTCTACAGCTACACTGTTGGAAATAAAAGCAAGTACCACAATCCACAGTGTTTAGTTTGGGTTTCCATATTAATGCAATAAAATAAATTGCTTATTGATCACCTTAAAAATGACTGATGAGTCAGTCCTGTGTGTTAGGTGCTTATACATCCCCTTGAAGGTGAATCTTTATGGAGTAATTGGAAGCTGGCTAGCTAACTGTAGCATTTCTTCCATATGTTTATCTTGATAGTACCATTTTACTCACTGATTAGCCAGTTTTTTCCCTCATGTCAATTTGCATGCTGACCTACAGCCAAAGGTGAAGGGACACATCCCTGAGTGTGAATGAGAATGAGAAGGAACCTGCTCTCCAACACTTGCTATTTCAGTGACTAGAAGCTGTTCTTCTTTAAGCACTGCTTTAACTGCAAATAGCGGTATATTGCATATCTGGCAAAACATCAGCAGGGTGACCTTCTGATGCTCAGTTTATGTGCTGTGAAAAATAAAGAGCCGAGCACATCTCCCGGAGAGCTTTGCCAAAAGGGGTCGATCCCACTTGATTCTACACAGTTAACATCACTCTGCAGTCACAGAAGGTGGAAAGGTCACTTCAGTGGGGGGATCAGATTGCTTTCAGCACGGTGGATTGCTCAGGTGATGGACAATGTTCTCCTGCCCTGTTGCAGGGAGTTTGTTGGGATGTGACTGAAGGTCATCCAGCATGGCCTATCCTACTACAGTCTGGCCCTACGAGTCTGCTCTCAGTTGGATCAAGGTCAACAGGTGTTATTGAACTGAGCAGGGAAGGAGGGTTTGCTCCTGCTCCCACAACTCTGCCTTGCTAAGCACTCAACTAAAGACCATACACTATTTAGAATAGCCAGTAGCTCTGTGTAGATACTTGCACATAGCTTTTTATAAGCCTTTGTACTCTTTCCCACCAGGCACAGGTGTTGTATCAACAGCTCCTAATCTCCAGTGAAAAGGCCTCAAGTTCTGCAGTTTTCTTTGAATCACTTTGCAGCAATGCTGCTGCCACTCCTGAGCCCCTCTGGCAGCCTCTCCAGCACTTGTTTGTTGAAGGGTGCTTGATTCCTTCCTCTATACCCATCCTGCAGAGTTTTAGGCATATCCAGATGTGTTTCTATCCCTTCTTGGAGGCAAAACTGACAGTTCTTGTGTGCAGATGTGCTACAGGAAGATTTAATGAGATAGTCAATGAAAGCATCTCAAGTCCATTATAGATGTTGAGAGAGAGAGAGAGAGAATGCCTTACCCAGCTGGAAGACAGAATTTGTAAGTTACTTGCAGATCTTATTATTGCAATCCTGTCCTAGACAATAATAATGAAGTATTGATGCAAGTTTTGCCAGAGCAAAGACTGCCGGGTTTCATACAGAGGAAAGATCTTATCTTCATTTAGTTTTATTAGACTCCTGATACTCTACCCATGTATTTTTTAATTCACCACAGTAAAACTCTAATTAAAGAACTGACTTTGCCTCCCATTAATATGACACTAGAAAAACATTTTAAAGAATGCAGCATCTTCTCTAAGACAAGCCACCCATGCTGTATAGAATGTTGTTGCTCCCGTATGAAGTGTTTCATGATTTTAAACTCCTTGTAACATTGAGAGTGTCAGTAGAGTTAAAGGCTCATTAAACTGAACAGTAATTTCTACAAAAAGAAATAGGAAATATTCTCAGGGTTTTTTTGTGTTCTAATTTTCACTTCTTTTGAAGCCTCTGTCAAAATAGCTCATGATGGAAATTCTGAAAATGCAACACTTTGATATCTGTCAGGAGTAGAATTTGTTCCTCCCATTTTGCTGCTTCCAAAATATATTGAGTTCATTACAGGATTTGACGAGGCTGACATCCAAATACCCAACTTTTCTTTAACTTCAAGTGGTTTTGCTTTCATTTACCCAAAATAGAAATGTACAGCTATAGGTAACTGTTCTAAGCATCCTACAGAACACTGTAAGAATGTTCTTTAAACAAGGATTACTTTGGAAAGAAAATGTTTCCTCGGAGGATACTAAATAAACTGAAGCACTGTGATTGAATTAGGTACCACATGTTGGAAAGTCAATGACTAATGAGATCATCATCTGATGTTTCTTATCTGATTCAGACAATGAACTTCAGAGAGAATCAGTGCAATCTTTCTTGAAGGATGAAAAGCTGTTATCCTGTCTCTAAGAAAAAAGAAATACAAAAACAAACACAAAATTAGATTCATTTCATCCTGTGAGCAATAATCCACCCGTTTCAGAAAAATTGGCTGATGTCCCCTTCCCATCTTTTCCTTTCTATCTGATGAAGACTGATCCATAAACTTGGAAAATGAGATTGACTGCAAGTTCTGTCAGCCTCAGGTTAACCTCAGGTTTTTGCCACTTGGATGGGTTGTTTTACAAATGCATATTTACATGTGCAGAAGGTATTCTCTGGGCAGTCCTAGAGACATAAACATCGAGACTGGCATTTTCTTCGTTATAGGTGTGTGTGTTGTGATTGCAGGTCTGGCATTGGAGATGAAAATGCTGGTGCATACACAATTGCACAGACCCCCGTGTTTAGGAACCTCAAGGCTGCAAAGCTACAAGCTCAGAAGACAGAAAATGTCAGGGCATGTAAATGGTAGCCTGTGCTTGCATAATTAAAAATATCATAATTCATAGGCTCAAGTGCTGAATTACTGCTGCTCTTCCAACCTTTAATCTGACATTTTCTTATTTTTGTGACATCAGCTTCATAAGTCAGATGCCTTATTTATATGTCTTAGTCCCTGGTTGGTTTGTTTTTCCTTAAAAAACAAATAAAGAATATGAAAAATCCCTTCTAGGGTGTCATCAAGCTGATATACAGACAGTTCATCTGCATGGACTAGAATAAACCTCTGACAGGAGGGTAATGGAGTAAGAGTAGAAGGCTGTCACCACCTCTGTGGACCACTTACTGTATGGCGATTAAACAGCCAGTGGCCCATGGCATCTACTAGGAACAATTGTAAGAGAAGTCCTGCTAAGCCTCTGAAGCCTTTAATTGCTGATTGCTTTTAATACAGATGAAATCTTTGAGGAATGGAGGTAATGAATTACCCAGAGGTGGCACTGAGTGTCTGCAAATTGCATTCTTCATGGTTCGATCAAGTACAGGTGGATTTTCCCAGGGGACACATGAGCACACCCCTGGGTGTGGGACAGTGCTCTGCCGGATTTCAAGCTATTGCTCTGTACATGGAAGGTGTCCCAGCTGGTCAGTGAAAAGGATATAAAAATGTACTTTAACAAGCAAAAACTACTGCTTTAGGCTACTGGTTTAAGCTGAAATTCCCTTACCTCTATTCCTCAAACCAACAGAGTGAGTGAGCCTGAAGCTAGAACTGGAGACAGTAAATTCTGCATAACAGAGAAGCTGTCAGGGACTGGACAAAGCTTCTTACAGAGGAAAATGAACAATCATAGAATCATAGAATAGTTTGGGTTGCAAGGGACCTTTTAAAGGTCACTAGTCCAACCCTCCTTCAATGAGCAGGGACGTCTTCATCCAGACCAGGCTGCTCAGAGGCCTGTCCAGCCTGACCTTGGATGTTTCCAATGCTGCCAACTAAATGCCTGTGGCACAGTTCAGATAATCTAAATTATATTTGGAGCAGGGTTATTTATTAAAATCCATTGTTAACCTAGTTGTCCCCCAAGAAAGTATTTATTTACAGAAATCCAACCTATTCGTTGCTTTGACAGTTATAGGACCTCTCTTGTTTGTAAGACCTGAGCAAGACATGCTGTCTTAAGGTAGATTGTCAGTGTCTTGGTACGGTTATGAAGAAGAAAAACAGCCCATTCTGAAACCACAGAATTAGAATGTTGGTCTCTAAACATTTGTAAGAACACTTTTGAAGGGAATTTCTGAAAACGTAGGTAATTTTGAGGACAATATTGTCCATAAACATGTGTTGGCAATTCCAAGAGAAAACAGTCTTGTAAGATAAACGGGATTTTTTTGGTTTAGAATTGAGCAGATCAGGGAGTGATTCTTCAATATCCTGGCTCATGCTTTTACAAGTGTACTGGTATTACCTGCAGTGCCAGGACGTGAGGGACACAGCACTGCTCAGAGCCAAACACCAAGTGATGTGAACTGTTGTCATAAGGGGATTCCCTTTTCAGGGACCTTGTTTCAAACCCATTTCAGGCTTGGCTCCTGTTTCCAATGGTGTTGAGCTGTGCCAGAATGAGTCATGTTTGTACAGTGAGTAGACATCAGCTCAATACAGGGATTATAATTCTCCTATTGGACTAAGTGCAGGGAATAAAAAGCTAATTGATTATTTCATTTTTTTTATTCACTACATCCAAGCATATGTTTTAGCTTTTGCTGTTTCTTTGCCTACTTTGCATGAGCTGGGCCAACCATTTAAAAGCCAGTTGGACTCCAAAACTGAATTAGATCAAAAATAACCCCACACAGAGTTCGGGCTGCATTTCACCTCAATTGATAGTCATATAATTATTCTATGGTACAGTCATAGTAAAGGGGAAATCTAGTCTTAATTTCAAAATAAATTCAAAATAGTCTTACTCTATGTCCTCCTAGATTTAGTAAGTTAACTGTATTATCTGTTTGCATTTTTGGAGGGCATCACATTTCAAACTGAATGTGGAAACATCCTAGAGTATTGGTTATTGACAAATTATTAGCAGATTTGCCAAAAGTTCCTTTAAATCATGGATCTCCATCAGCCAAAGATGGTCCAGAGTCCTTAGGCTGGGAAAATCAGCCACTCAGTGTTTTTCAGCTGTGCCTTCTGTATATTGTGAGCTGACTTTGCACACCCAGAACATTGGGCTGGTGGCTAGCAATAAAAAGGGACACACACAGGTTTACGCTAGCGAGAACAAAATAACCATAGACCACAGATTCTGGTGCTGCTGTGACAGAAGATGCTGTCTTTATACTTACAGTGTATCTGCACAGGGATGGAAAAGCACTTTTGACTTTCTTTTGTTGGGATAAGTTGCTTTATAAATGTCATCTCTTCCTTAGGAGAGCTTTTATTTGTCTGCTAAATGTTCAGATTTGTGTATTTACTCTGTTGCTGGCCACCTCGTGGTGCTGCACTCAGTACCGGGCAGCTCTGTTGACCCAGAACACGGCACGCTGATGGTTCCTAGAGGGGAAAACAGCTCTTTGGGAGTGAAGCAGCACTTCCAGTGTGTCTTCCTTGGGTGTTCCACAGAACAGCACTGGTAATAGGATGTCATGCATGACCATAGTGGTGGATATGCAGAGTCTGATGAAATTAGCTCTCACTAAGGCTTCCAAGTAGGGGTAGGGATGCGGAGAGGAAGAAAACCACTTTGTCCTGTTTTGAGCAAGCTTTCCATGAGGGACAAATCTTTCACCCATCATACTACCGTATGCAGACAACTGCAATTATGCTGAGGCACCCAGCATCATCCTTTACAGAGTTATATTCATTTTTATTGGTGAAAACTGACCTCCAGTCGTATTTTTGAAGGAGAAAAAGTGAGGAAGTTAGCATGTTTGCCAGGGAATGTTCGCATGTGACCTGAAATATGGCAGCTCCTTTAATGTAGCATCTCCCAGGGGAGTGGTGGCTGTTTCAGACTCATCTCTCATGGTATTGACATCCATGCAATCTGAAGGGAGCATTTGTACCTCCCTGACATCACCACTCTCAGGTTGCTTTTCTTATTGATGGCATAGTTAAAGTCTCTGTATCATTTTCACATTTTTAATGGCATATGCATTTACAGTGTAGCACTTGTGTAAGCTTTAATCAGCTTTCTGTTCCCATGTTGTTGCTATTATTATTTATCTCCATTATGGTAACACACAGAGACTGTGACAAAGAGCAGGACCAGACTGTGTTAGGCCTGGGTTCTATTTTAAAATGGCCTCTCTGTGGCCACAGAAGAAGAGGTTCAAATGATCCCAAAGTGGAGTGGTTTCTGCGGCTCTGAGGCTGCTTTGCCCTGTGTTTCAGAAACAGGAATCACTGTCACACACCAGCTCGGATTTGCCACACTGATGTATGTAGAAAAAGTATGTCTTGGTTTCTGAAGTCTTTGGTTTCTTCTGTTTGTTAGTTTTCTATCAGAAACTAGACCCCAGTCCCATAGCTAGTTACACACTTGAGTAGTGTCACACACAAGTGGTCCTATTGAGCTCAGTGGAATTACTTGTTTGAGAAGTACTTGGATTTAGCTTATCATCTACTCTGTATCTGCCTACCTCTATAAAGGTACAGAGGCTACCACAGTGCAGATCTATGAGTTATCACCATGTAAGTATCTCAGTGTCCCAATGAAATCACGTAGATAAAGAATTTACTTGCAGCTCCACAGACTGACACTGCAATATAGGACTTAAAGGAAAGTAGGAAAAGAAAGCCAACAGGAATTAGTAAACTTTGAGCAACAAAGATCTTATTTCATGTGAGGTTGCTGCAGTGTAAAACCTGGTGAAGGTGATATTTCAGTATCACAGATTTTACACTAACATGTTGCCAATGAATTATACTCAGTTCCCCTTGCAATTAGTTGGCAGCGGATGAATTGGTACTGGCATGGCATGGCTCTGCTCACTGGGACATGTGTAGGGCTTGAACTGATAGCTGAAAGCAGGAAACCTTTACCACCTGAGGGAAAGACTTAAATCTAGAAGAGGCCAACTTGTCATTGTGTATATAGGATTCTGTCCCTAGAGGCACATGGGATGTTCACCTCCATTACACACACACTATGTTCACCATGGTTAAACACACCATGATTCTAGTTTCAAACCATTTAAAGAACTGTAGTCAAAACCTGCTACTAGTTTTAGGAACATAAAAAGAAGCCTAACAAGTGCAAGGGCTGCATCGGGCATTGTTAATGAGGCACGGTACAAGCCCCATCTTTTTGTAATTCTATTTTTTCCTCTGTCTTTCATGAGCATTCAGATGTACTTTAATCCTCATTTTTATTGTCCTCTGCTTAGTAAATCCCCATGAAATTCACATTCTTAGTAGCTATCTGGTGTGTAAAGCTGTTTTATTTCATAGCTAGTTAAAACATTTTGGCTAGCTACTTTGGTGTAAACATACTGAATGTTGCGATGTGTGCTCACTGATGTCTTGTACTCAGAAGCCTTTGGAAGAATCTGTCTAACTGCCAGCTGGTTTTCTGGTCACAGCAGGCTTCTTTTATTATCCAGATTCAGGTTTTTTATGATCTTAAAACCAATTAGAGGCATTTCTGCTCTTCCCTTTGGCTAGATTGTGCAGTGAAATTTGGTACAGGGAGAAAACAAGTGTGTGACCAAATACCAATAGTAAATAAGTGTTCAAATGAGATTGAGTTACATAAAAGGAGCTGTGTTTGGGGCAGACACTGTAAATGTGAAATAAGGTGCTTGAGCAGATGATGTGAAATGGTTTTGCCTTCCTATAAAACGTTTTCTTGCTCCTTCATTTTCTTGCAAAGTGAAGAACAAAAACAGACGAGACAAATCTAATGAGTGGAGCACTCACCTGAGGCATAGAAGACCAAGGATATAATTCACATGTCCTAATGAGTGTTATTTATTCCTATTAAGTGAATTAATTGCATTTGGAATTGTATTAGCTCACAGTCTGGCAGTCAGGTCTCTAAGTGAGGTGTGATGAGGTAGGAACCAAGTCCCTGAAGCAGGCAAGGTTAAGTTTGATTCCTGCATTCCACTTCGCCATGCAAAGGGCTGTGATTCAGATGTGTACCCTTTGTGGAGGTGCAGAATTGCATCTCTTGGTGTTCAAGTTCTGCAGAAAACAAATTGGTGTTTCTGGAACAGAAATTGCTGGGAAACTCTATCAGCTCCAGCAGATTTTCTCCCTGCCCCAGAAGGCTTACAGAGCCTTAGTAAGTGTCTATATGAAATAAAGATAGATCATCTGTTTCCACAGAGCCTCAGTAATAATTTAAGACTTATAAAGAGTAAGATTTTGTTTGTTTGGCTCCCAGCGGTGTCGGTGCAGAACTATCATCCCTGTTTACAGCTGTGGGAAAGATGAGGCAAAGCAATAAAACATCTTGCGTGAGGCAGGACCAGGATTAGGCACAGGGGTATGTTGCATGTTCTGCTTTCTGCAGGACATGAAACCATTTCTCTGCATCCTGTAAGACCCTGCAGATCCTTTTGGAGACCCAGACTTGTCTTCTTAAAGGTTTATTTTGGCCTTCAACACTTGCTCAGGAAACAAAAGTTCATAAACTGGTAATCAGCAGTGCAAATTGAGTGAAGTCTCTCTTCTTTTGCAGCTGAATATCCTCAGACTGACCTGCTTCTCAAGAAGAAGGACAAAAATATTTCCAAAATTAACTGATAGCAGTCAGCCAGTGTGGGTTTATAGCCATGTACTATAGAAGGAGAGAGAATTTCTAGGACAAGAGCATCAGCATTAAGTAGGTTTTACCTTTACCTTGCTATGTTTGGAAACAGAGATCCAGGCCTTAGAAGCAGCAAGTGTCACTTGGGGATTAGTTTTCTTGTTGGCAAATAAAAAGAGTGTGTGAAGACACTCATGCCCTGCATGGCAGTGGATTTTATGCTAGCGGAAGAATTGCTGGTATAATCAAAACCAGCTGTACCTGAAAAATGATCTGTAATTGAGTCTTCAGCAGGAATTTTGCCAGCAACTCTGTTCTGATTAGAATGATGATCTTCTTCACCCTTAGCACAGCTGGATTGAAAGACAACCAAGTGGAGGGTAGGATTACTGAAGAAATCCTTGGTTTTCTGCTGACAGTTTCATCAAATCATAGAATCCCAGACTGGTTTGTGTTGGAAGGGACCTTAAAGCTCATCCAGCTCCAACCTGCTGCCACGGGCAGGGACACCTTCCACTAGAGCAGGTTGCTCCAAGCCCCTGTGTCCAACCTGGCCTGGAACACTGCCAGGGATGGGGCAGCCACAGCTCCTCTGGGCACCCTGTGCCAGCGCCTCAGCACCCTCACAGGGAAGAGCTTCTGCCTCCGAGCTCATCTCAGTCTCCCCTCTGTCAGTTTAAAGTCATTTAAGTTTACTGAGGAAAGCTTAACCTCTGGGTGCTTGCTTTGAGCTGGTTGTTCAGTATATGTACATCTTAAAAGGGTTTTTTGCAGATGTCAATTGCTGTTTTTATAGCAAACCAGGACCAAACTGTTTCTATAGTGCTGACTTTCCTCTCTTATCATGCCTGTGAGCCACACACAAGGAGGAGGGATCAGACAGGATTGTCATATGGAAGGTTCTAACTGTGCTTTGGTGCATTCCATAGGGAACCTCTACCCCGTGCCAATGGCTGTATGGTTTGGGGTCCTTCTGTATCACTAGTATATACTCTTGTATGTACATACTACTGTTGTATGTACTACTGCAGTGCTAGTATAGTGCTAACTATACCAGCACAGAAGTTACCTGGCATCTACACTTCACACCTTCACCCTAAGCCCCAGGAAATCCCATCTCCAGTGCTATTTTCTTCCCTACCATCTCTTTACTCTGAGAAAACGCCTCAACCCCAAAAGACCACCACCAAAGGAGAAATCCTTCTTTTGATTATCGTGTTTATTATCTTACAGGAACAATGCAAAGAAACAGTATTTGATGACATTATTACATCTACAAGATTACAGTGGCCATACCGCTTGCCGTTAACTACACTGCAGTCAGGATGTGATCCTCTGCATCTAATTCCACTATAAATTAATTTCTTCCAGCTATCTAAGAGCACTAAGAAACAGGATATTAAAAGATTTAATTCCTGATCCAATAAGGGTGTTACACAAAGTCCTCGAATTTAGACGTAATACAAGTGCAGAGGTGTAACTGGAGAAACTTCCTGGTATGAGCAGAGCCTCTGCCTGCTTCCCAAGCTGAGCGCAGGGGGCGGGATGAGATGCTTGCAACACGCTTTCCTAATCACCTTGGTAAATGGCTCTGTGTTTTCCAGGTTGTGACAGTGACCACTGGGGACCCCACTGCAGCAACCGCTGCCAGTGTCAGAATGAGGCCCTGTGCAACCCCATCACGGGGGCCTGTGTCTGCGCAGATGGGTACCGAGGCTGGCGCTGCGAGGAGCTCTGCGACCCCGGCACCTACGGCAAGGGCTGCCAGCTCGAGTGCCAGTGCCACAACGGAGCCACCTGCGACCACAGGACCGGAGAATGCCACTGTGCTCCCGGATACACCGGGGTATTGTAAGTTCAGTGATGGGTGGATTTTACTCCGCATCATTAAACCTTGCTTTGGCCACTTTTAGTGCAATGGCAAAATTCACACAATCTGTGTATTATTGTCACTTCACTTCCTAGAAATCAGGTAACAGAATTTGAGACTAAATATATCTCTTTTTTTCCTGCTTATTATACCCCTCTGCATAATAAAATGAGATGTAGTGCTAAAGTGAATTTAAAAATCCATTATATCTTCCAGCTTGTACAACAGTTGTACCTGCTTGTAATTTCAGCATGTGAATACAATCCAAATTACAGTTATGTTTTTATAAGCAATTGGATATTCTAGTCATTAGCAGTCCAAGCAGTATCAAATGGCACTTACCATCCCCAGTTTATCTGACTTTCAATCTACCTGAGGAAGCATTGCTGCTAACTTTATCAGCTTACTATCTAGGGGGTAAATTTTAAGCATAGTGAGCAGGGATTTAGCAGTGTGACTCATATTAACTTTAACAAGAATCATGTAGCTGAGTCCCCATCCACCACAACGAAGGTTTACCAGTAGGACTCACAAAATCTGCTTATTAATTTTAGGACAGCGAACAATAGTTCCTTGTTTCACATTGCCCACTGTGTAACATCACTTCTCATTAGAGAGCTTTCAGTAGTTTCAGAAGTAATTATGTTTTTCAAAATTATTTAAGAGGAAAAGAGAGTTCAGTTTAGAATTTGGTTGGAGATCTATTACAGGTGACTTAATACTTTCACAGTCTAATATTATTTGTTGACCTGCATAAAGGGGAAGGTAAAAAATAAAAGACAATATTAACCCTCATAAATAAGTGATAGGCCTTTTGAATATTTATTTTAGTACCCAATTTCCTCATAGACTTGTGGCCTCAGTCCTGGAAGCTCTCACTGCTAAAGACTCTGCTGACTATTAGAGTGGTCCCATTGATGTTAGTATGCCAGTTCTCAGCAGTAAGTACTTGCAGGGCCAACCCCTGGCATGTTGTATGAACATCCTCATCAGAGGGTAGTCAGGGGAAGAACCTGATGCACTTTCAGAATCTGGGGTTAGAGGAAGAAGTGATACCAAAAAGCACCAATGTGCAAATGTAGGAGACACTGGTTTTGTGGGAATTAACCTTACATTAGCCCCCCATGAATACTGAGAGAGACCCAACGAGCTTGAATAGCCTTTAAGTGATGCTGAGTTGTTGCCAGTCCGTTATACACTGCAAATGTTAACATTTAGTAGTGACTGGAGCAATTACAAGCATTTTAATGCCATCATTTTATTATATTTGCAGCTTCTTTTATTTCCATGTCACATAATTCACATTGAGGACTTCCTCTTGCAACTCTTTCTTTCCTGGGCTTTTTTAATGGTCATGAGCTGTTGAGATGGGTGGAATTTGGTATGTGCATAAGCATTACATACATGTGTCAGCCTTACAGGGCTGAATCCATGACACGTCAGTAACTCCAGCTGAAATAAAAGAAATCTTGGATAATTTGTAACGCCAGCTGAGGCTTGCTGAGCTTTCATAATGTCCATAAGGACTCCCATGGTGACCTGTGTTGCGGATGTTCCTCATTTTACTGTGTTCTGTGAGTTCTTTCCAATGATCTCTTTCTTTTTTGTTCCTTCTCCCTCCACGAAGCTGTGAAGAACTCTGTCCGCCAGGCAGCCACGGAGCTCAGTGTGAGTTGCGCTGCCCATGCCAGAACAGAGGAGTCTGCCACCACATCACTGGAGAGTGCTCTTGTCCTCCTGGATGGATGGTGTGTACTTTGTTCATGCTCATTTAGGGGTTGGAAAAGGAAGTTAATTGTTCACTCTCTCAGCAGGAGCCTTCCCTATGTGCTTGTGATGACTATTTCTCATCACAGGGCTCTAACAGTTCCAGAGCTGGGACTACCTTTGTTGCAAGTGCACAGCACTTACACAGACAGGACACCACTCTAGCACTAGTAGCTACCATCACAGCGTTGAACAAACAGTAAACCAAGCAGTGAGCAAGCTGGTCTAGTGGAAAGTGTCCCTGCCCATGTCAGGGGGTTGGAACTAAATGAGCCAACCCAAACCATTCTTTGATTCTGTGGTGATTCTGCTGATTACATTTCTGTGTGGGAGAATGTGTTTCTGAATTACAGTTCCTTGGTATATTCCCTGCACTCTTCGACACTGCCCTTACTCAGGACAGAAAGCTCAAAGCTCAACTCAACACCGTCAAAGGCTCCGTCCTGTTTCCCCTTCAGGACAGAGGGAAAAACCAAGGGGAATTCAGTGGCTCAGGCAGTCATTAAAGCAGCACTATGCACAGCACCAGAGGCTGGTTCAGTGTCCTGTACTTACTCAGGCATAATTCCCATTGATTGCAATAGATTTGCTTGCATCAGGCGTTGCACTGGAGAGAGCAAATTGCCCTAACCTTTAATCCCTTGGGTCAAGAAAGGAAGGCCAAACATTTTAAAAGTCCTCAACTTTATCAATAATGTAATAATTAACTCTCTTGGGGTGTGCCAAGTCTCACAGGCCCACACACACCATTTAGCTGTACTAAATTTCCTGGCATTTTTCCTGTATCTGACAATTAGTCTCTTGGCAATCTCTTGCTGGATTTTAATGCATACAAATGCTGTGACTTTTCATTTTAATATGTGGAAGACCCTGAACATCATCCTGCAGCTATGGCTTCTGGTGCAGACCTCGCATCTGTAGAAACATTTAAGGGCAGAGGAAGATGCTTATGTTCTTTTAGTAGATTAGTAAAGCAAATGCTGCCTCCATTTGATCACAAAGCTGCTTTAAGTTTAAAAGTATCAACCATGTGATTCTGGTGGCTGTCAGGGAGATGAAGATTGCTGCCCATAATTTCTGGTGAAAGCTGTGTATGGAAAACCTCTCTCTAACTGGAGAGTAGGAGTCTTTAACTTGGCCAGTCATGGCAAAGATGGTAGTGATGTTATTCTATTTCAAGTGTCAAAGTAGGCATAACTTTAAGTGAGAGTTTGGCACCTTACCCTCAGCTGGCATTCAGCAGAGACAAAGAAAAGATTCTTTCCTAACTGGAGCTAAAGCACAAAGGAAGCAATTCAAATATTTCTGAGGGCTGATCAGTCCATTCTGGCACTACCCCTAAGAAGTGATCAATAAAGTGATTAACATAAAAATGTCACCACCAGAGGGTGAGACACTGGCACAGGGTGCCCAGAGAAGCTGTGGCTGCCCCATCCCTGGCAGTGTTCAAGGCCAGGTTGGACACAGGGGCTTGGAGCAACCTGCTCTAGTGGAAGGTGTCCCTGCCCGTGGCAGGGGTTGGAGCTGGATGAGCTTTAAGGTCCCTTCCAACACAAACTACTCTGGGATTCTATGATTCTATGTGGAGTATTTCTCAGGACCCGAGTTGTTTTGCTGTACTCTTCCTCACCTGTGTTTTATCAGGAGCTTTCTCTATTTTTGCTAAGTTAAAAGTCACTAAAGAGGTGAGAAGTCAGAATAGAGCAGGAAGTTTTTAGAGATCCTTTAGGATGCAGCATAGACCCTAAAGAAGAACCACAGCACTGGAGCTGCACAGCAGCTGTGGTCGTGTATTCTGGCCCATTTCTGCCCTCTTCCTTACAGCCTGGAGTTCCTTCTCTGCATTTTTAGTGGCCCAGAGAGACGTTCCTGAAAAGTGTGTTGTTGGCTGCTCTGTCCCCAGAGACACCCCAGAGTTAACAATTGATGTTTGAAACAAGCATAACTTAAAATTGAAGAGAGAGATCAAGTATTCTGGGGAAAGAAACTGAAATTATAAGTAAAAGCACTCAGCCTGTAAATGTTGAGATTTTAACTATAAAGGGTCCCTCCAGGGTTTTAATGAAAAGCTGGTAGTTCAGTACACACAGAGAGAAAAAATACTTTTTTCATGCTATATTTTTAACTCTTGGTGGTGGGAATGGTTTGGGAAGTGAGACACGAGTGGGCTGTAAATGAGCAAGCGAGATGGGTTTGCTAGACAGAATTCATTTGATTTCACACCATGGGTAGTCTTGCTTTGACATCAGGAATTTTACTTGCTGATTTTGAGGCTGGAGACTGCACGGATGTATTGAATATACCATCATGTTGGAAGGAAAGAATTCTCCCTGGATTTATACTTGGATTTTACTGCTGCTGGATGAGCTGCAACTTTTATCCTTTCCTGGGGTAGGCTTATTAACAGCAGTTCAGCTCCCTCAGGGGCTTGGTTGCCTGTGGGATTTGCAAGTGGAGGCAATAAGTTGAATAGGAGGAAGTTCTCAGGTTCTCAGGTTCTTCTTTGGATCTGCCATCTTCAAAGCCTGCTTCTTTTATGACTTGTAATACTTCTTTCCTCCTGCTTCCTCCCACTCAGTGCGGACTCTCCCAGAAGCACAAGAAGTTACAGGAGCTGTGTCCTGTGAGATTTTACTGTCCCATGTTTTTTCTAGCAAGAGGATTTTGGCTAACAGCAGATACTGTTGAACTAGCCAACAAAATATGGCTTCCAGCACACTACAGTGTTGGGCTTTTTCCACTTCTGTGTCTTTGTAGCTGTGGGAGTTAGCGGGTGGTTGCTTTAGGGCCTCATTAACAATTTACAGGTTTAATTCTATACATCTTTCTCATTTGCAGTATTAAATTCTCTAAGCACTCTCAGGAACTAGGGAGAGAAGTTAAATTTAGCATTTGCGATGCTTCTCAGAAACACTTTGGAAGGAGTATCTCCCTGCTCAGGAAAGCTACAATCTTTCCTTACATGACAGAACATTTGTCACTGGCAACACACCCTGTTTGGGCCCCAGATCCCATCTTCAAGGCTCTGCGTCGTGGTGCCATGTTAATACAACACATTCTGCTAATCACTTCTTCCTCATTGCCTCTGGGCTTTGTGAAGCAACTGTAATTTGTGGGTTTTGTCTATTTTTCCTTCTATTGTGGATTTTAAACATGGGGGTGAGAGAAAATGGAGCAGACAAAATCTTTTCTATATTACAAAATGGTGATAATATAGGAAATAGTGTCAAAAGCAGAAGCTGATGAGATCAGGGCTTTAAAAAAAGGTGCTGATGGGGTGAACTTTACTGATTAGATGCATAAGCAGCAGGAAACATTAGCCTGACATTAGATCCTCCAAAGAGGGATGTTTTGGATTCCCTTAGTACCTATTAATGCAGAAAGTATGCCTAAAGATTCTCACAGCTCTGGGGGGGATGCATCACAGATTATTGCTTTCTCATCATTTGTTGATAGAAATCCTGTTCCTTTTGGGACATGCAGAGAGAAAGTATTTATTATCAAGATAAATGGACACTTCCATTTTCAGATCTATAGTGCTGTGTATCACTCAAGTCCAGAGACACCAGGTTTTTAACACTGTAATCTGAAAGTTTTTGATCTGAGGCCAACCTGTCCATTTTACAGCCAAGGAGCCACCTGTCACTGGTTGGGAAAGGCTTGAAGTATCTGTTTTGTGATTACACTGAAGAGCAGCCTCTCCACTTTGGGCTTGTTGATATTGCTAAACTTCCCAAACTGTTTTAGCAAGAACCCCAAGGAGTGAAAGCAACTATTATGTTCCTGGCTTATGTTCTGTATAAGTTGTGTCTAATATGTGTCTTGTTCAAAACGCAGAGCCCCTGGGGCTTGGTTGGGGAAATAAGACTTCTGAGGGATTAAAACAAAATAATAACAGGGACAGAACCCCACTGTTCCTCTCAGACACTGTGCACTGTGCATGGCACTGGCACCAGCACCACTTGCTGCAGTTGCCAAACATTTCCCATTATAGGACCCCATCTTCAGATCACAGCACTGCCAGACTTGTTTTGGCTGGAGTTCCTCAGCTGGATGCCAGGCTCAGATTTTGTGTTTGCTCACATTAAAAAACATTCATACAACTTCTAAGAAAGTCTGGGGAAATCCCTGTAAGGCCTTGATACTTGGTAGGGACATTATGGGATATCTGGGGGGAAACCACCTGAGTCTGGCAGATAAATTCTCCAAAGACATGACTCATGATAAGCATTCTCTGCCTTGGGGCTGAACAGCTGGAACAAGGCTTGCCCAGCAACTGCTTTTCCTTATGAGCAGTGCCAGGGAGCACAACCAAGAGTGACAGTCTGTCTTTTCTTGACTTTCAGGGATGGTTGGGAAGGGAAGGAGAAAACAGGTCACAGATGGGGATTTGGGTGAAGGAGGTGGCCAGCAAGTGGAGTTGAGGCAGGTCAGGGATGGAGACGTGGCTCCAAGGCTGGGGATTAGGAGCTGGGAGGATATTGGATGATGCATCCAGGCAGTGTTCAGGGATTAGGCAGATAGCCCACTGCAAAATCACTTCTTCTGGCCAAGACTGCTGCACTGCTGATGTGGACAGTCAAATTGCCTTTATGTCCTCACTGGTGGCTTTCTACAGCTACCCCAATCTCTTGTTCCTGTCCCGTCCCCTCCATGTCTTAGTCAAAGCCCTGGCAGGTACCATTCTGTGCTGCTTGAAGAGATGAGGATGGATGAGAGTAGAGGGAATTAAGTAAATAGGATATGAAGAGTAATAGAGGACTTCTCCAGCAGTTGTATTTGGTCTTCTTCATGGTTGGATGAAGAAAGGCTGTCTTAACAGAGGAGATCATTGTAGGCTATCACAACAAGCAGGGCTTCATCCTCCCATTGCAGCCATTCCAACAATCCCTTTCTTCCCAAACATTCACTTAGGTTTTAAGACTGTCTTTAGCCTGTCTTAAACAGAAAAAATACTGCCTCTACACTTAGATCTAGTTCTAGCAAGAAAGACAATAAAAATTCAAGCTGCATATAGACATTTATGAGTGTTGACTGAACTATTGCTCTTTCTCCAACCATACCAGGGGCTGGTGTGTGCACAGCCGTGTCCTCCTGGAACATTTGGAATTAACTGCAGCCAGGACTGTCCGTGCCACAACGGAGGACACTGTGATCCCGTGACAGGAAAATGCATCTGCACAGCTGGCTATATAGGAGACAGGTAAAAATCAACCCCCAAAGCCTTTAGTTTTAACCATGGATTGGCAGTATTTACACCCTTTCTAGGACAATCTTACTCTCTGAAAAATGGTGTTATGTTCCAGTGTTCCAGTTAGGTTCATCTTTCTGAAGCAGTTCAAGCAGTATAAATGTGGCAATGTTATTTCATTTTACTGGCACTGCTCTCCCTTTACAGGGGTTTTTTTCTAACATAACTTAAAATTTAATGGATTACATTTAATTTAGATATTTACAGTGATAAATTTAATAGAGAGCATTCCATGTTTACAAGATATGTAAATGAACTGTATTTATACAAATTAATATCCTCGAGAGTGAGCAAGGCAGCAGTTTAATGCTTTCTTCAGCCCCTTCTGTGCTGCTGCAGCACTGATCCATCTCAGGCACCAACAAAAGGTGATAAATCCTCAAAATTTATAAACCAGAGCCTTCACCAGTAAATCCATCAGAGAAGGTGATAATATTGTTTTAGAAAGGTGTCGTGGATTCAGGAAAATGACTACACAGCAAAGTCAAGATGGGATTGCAGCACACGTTGGCTTAGCCCTGCTTACTGGAATTTCTCATTTCTTGCTTCATTGTATAATCAGGTCTTTACAGCACACAAAGAGACTGACCTTCAGCACTGTGCTGGGGCTCAGAAGGCTGTGCTCTTTCCCATTAATGTGGAAGTTCCTCGACTCTTTTTATCAGCAGTGGTAACTGGAGGTGGCTCTGGAGATGACATCAGGATTTGTGTGGGGTTGAAAATGGTGGAAATACGAATTATTTCAAACTAATTTAGTGAAGAACACATCAGTGTCTCTCTTCCCTCATCCTCCATCTGGAGACAGTGATTTCAGCCACTGGCTGAAATCATATAGTTATTGTTGCTAACAAAAGCTCTCTCTTTCTCACCTTTTGGAGACAATTGCGCTAAAGGAAGCAACTGTAAAGCCTGGACACTTACACTGGTGACCACACATCAATCCCAAGCTGCCCCCCAAGCTGGCCATGCTCAGGAAGCTGACACAGGCCCTCTGTATCTAGATCTCCTCATTTGATTATTGCAGACCTAGACTGATTTCTGGCTGTAGGTGAATCAACAGTATGAGAGCTGTCAGGAGCTCCCAGCAGCAGCCCAGTGCTGAGGCAGCTTCTTTGCTCAGCTGCCAATATAACTCATGTTAGGAATGAAGAAAGGAGGTGGCAAGTAGAAATCTCACCTGCCCCTTCCTGGAGCAGGGAAGTAAAAGGTAGACACTGAAAGGAGAGCCTGAAGAACAGAAATGCAGGTAGGTGGAGGGATGAATGAGAACAGGAGAAAGTTCAGTGAGCTGGTGGTTTGGAAAGCTTTTCTAGCAGCAGGGAGAAACTGCATTAGCCTAGAAATTCCCACCTTTCTAATGAGTTCTTAGAAGGTTAAAACATATTTATCTACCAGTCTTTAATCAGCCTCCAAGTAGCGAAGTGAAACCTTAGGCTCATTATGTTCACTTGGAGTTTGGCCTCTCACTTGGGCTGGGACAGCATGCTGCCTGTGGTGGTTTGTTCTCCACAGGCGCGCAAACGCTTACCTTGTTGTTAACTGCAGCTTGCTGAGGGCACATTGCCCACTGATTTTAGTGAGGACAGGAGTGGGCACAAGGTCTTTAAAAGCCTAAATTGCTTTCCCTAGTTATGTGTTCTTACAGCATGGACAGAATAGCCAGCACCACTTTAGCTTGAAGTCTATTTTACACTCTGGATCTCATGCAAGTGTCGCAGCGATACAGTGTGATTGCAAGTATAGCAGCAGAATGCTGCTGCACAACAAGATAGTGTTTTCTTTTACATTTTACAAGGCACTCAAAAAAATTTTCTTCAGAATAACAGATATTGTGAACAACCACAATAAAAATGTAAATACAGTTTATCTACTAGGTCAGTAAGTCCTAAATAATGCTACGGTTCATCGTCTTGTGCAGAAGAGAAGAACATATATTTAGATAAATATCTGTGGAGATAAAATGGTCATAAAGGTCCGTGTAAGTGTAATTGCCACCTTTGTTCCCTACCTGTTTTCCAGGAGGGAGCTCTGCACTGAGTATCTAGGAAATCAGCAAGCACTATTAATAACTCCAGCAAGCTTTGTGCTCTACTGAAATGATTGGCTGGGTCACGTAAATGTGTTTTGCAAACTGGAAAGGAATAATAGCAGAAGTGCAGTTAGAAGCTGAGGATGAGGTGTCTGCGAGTTCGGCAGCTGACAGGAAAAGCGAACATACTGTTTTAACTTTGTTTTCTATATTGCTATTAAAACTAAAGATCACAGAATAAATACCACATTTGTTATAACTCTGTGAGCAGACTAATTCTCATGTTGTGTTTGCACCTGCATCTTTTCTCTACAGAACGGCAATCTGCAGGTTAGTGTGTTTTGGATGGCTTTTAGTATTTTGTGTGCTACATAAATGTAGCATGGTTGCAAAATAAACAAACAGAAAAGCCTAAAATACTTTACAGCATTATTCTGTATAGAAAAAAATATCTGGAAAGAATGTAGGTGTGTGTAGTAAGTTCATCTGTTAAGCAGGCTGTCTTATGTTTAATATTTCCTGAAATTGCTTTCATTAATTCTACAGGTGACAGCCATATTATCCTATCCCAACCCAAATAATTATAGTACATATTAAAGTTCAGTGGATATTATAATACAAATGTCCCCAGATAGGCAGAAAGCAATGTAAATTAAACAAGAAACATAACTAGAGCTTAGCAGCTCATTTTGTAATTTAATTGAACAATGTATCTGGTTGTTAATGCTGCTATGGACACATTAGATTGATATGTTGCGAAGGAAAGATGTTTAAGTAGAAAGCTAATT
>NW_009915031.1:79411-108363 GCF_000696875.1 Nestor notabilis | reverse complement strand
TGATTATTCTCATGTTCCAGAGGAGTCATTATTAGTATTCTTTGTATAAAATTCATTAGCGGTAGCTGCTTGATCTCCAAATAAGTAAGTTGGTTAAATTGTTAGCAGAAAAAGGCTAATTATGTAAATATATTAGGTCGTCAATATTTCATTTCCAGATGCTTTTCTCCCTGCTAGGTAATGCTTCATCTTCTATAAATATAGAATGATATAGTGCGTTATTGACTGAGTATTCATCTCACTGAGTACAGTGCTCTCCTGCTAACTAGTAGAGCTGTGTACAGCAGCAGAGGCATAAGGCATCTTAATACGTTCTTCATTGCATTTCATTTGCTCTGAGTGTTTCAGTCCTAACGTTACCTATTCTTTGCAGGTTATTTCCTTTGCAGCTGAACTACCCTGAGAGCAGCAGGGCGAGCAGCCAGTGCCACTTTCTTTCCCTTCCTGTTTGTCACAGGCTCCTCTCTCTTTGGGTCTAATCTGAACTCCTGAACTTGGATTGCAACTAGTAGCTGTGTGGATGCTTGCTGCAATTAAATCACTAGCTAGGCCTTTTGTTTTGTTAATTTATTTTTAGCAAACTGTGATCATCTGAAGCTGCGAAAGTAATGCTCTTCTTATACACTGACTGTGTTCATTGCAGTTTTGCCTGGCTTGCACCACACATTAATCTTTTATTACTGATCATTATATTAACTCTCACCTGCCAGCTGTGAAATGACCTGCAGAAAGACATTTAACAATTGCCTCTATCCACTGAGTTTACAGTATACACTTTAATCAATGCTCAGGATTAAATTAATGCTGATAGGCAATTTCCAATATCTGGCATCCATGCGATAAGGGAATTGCACTTTTCTGGGCTTCTTTTTCTGTTTGTTATTAACTAAAAAGGTCTGTCTGTATTTCACGGTGGATCATGTAAACTGTAGGACTGACTCATTGCAGAATTCTGAAGCCACTGAATTACGTCAAGCACAGAATCAGCTGCTTTCTATAGGACCTTAGTTGAGCTTTTCAAAGTAGGAAATATTAGGAATGCTGAAACTGGTTGTGTAGGACAATGAAAGAGACTTTTTGGCATATTTCATCATGAATCCAGTAAAGAAATATTTTAAACAGTGCACGGAAGGTGCAGTTTAAAACAGTCTGTGTATGCTGTTTGCGGATTCAAATATTAAAAATGTGGGCAATTTTGCAGAACATACTACACTAAGGAGTGTGAAAGTGATTTGTCTTGGGATTTCATACTACTGAGCATCCCTGGGGTAAGAGATGAAAAGCAAATTTGAGCTTTAGTTACTCAGAACACACACAAAGAAGACAAAGGAATCTATTTTCTCCTAGTTGGTATAAATCCAGTGCAGTGAAGGCATAGAGGGAAAGTAAAACTATACATTGCTGGAGAGCACTTTACTCAGTGTTACTTAATAGACCACATTCCCTTTCAATCCTCATTACCACTAAGAGGACCATATGCTTTTAAAGAAGGTGCACGATCCTTCTATAATAAAGAGAAAGCAAAGAGACGAGGGCTTTTTAATAAAGTGTCTTATTCCCTATCAATTTCTTATGGTTGATGAATGGGATTGTCAAGGTCCAGGAAACAAGAATGCACTTTGTTAACTAAGGTAATATTAACTAATGCAAATTTTGCAGGATATAATTGGAAAGAGATTAATGCACTTTCAGTTAACAGCACTTTGTGTGCCCAAGATATCGCACCACTCTACTGATATCATCATCCACAATGTATTACTCAAATAAATGAGCAATAATTTTGTACTTCATTCATTAACAAAAACCTCCCTGTGTAAAAGTCATAAGCAGACTGGGCTACAGCATTTGATTGGATCTTGTCTCATATATTTCACTGCAGGTGTCAAGAAGAGTGTCCTATTGGGACGTATGGCTTTCAGTGCACACAAAGATGTGACTGCCAAAATGGTGCAAAGTGTTACCATGTAAATGGAGCATGTATATGTGATCCTGGATTTAAAGGGATTTATTGCCAAGAAAGAATGTGTCCAGAAGGGTTTTATGGCCTCAAATGCAACAAGAGATGTCCTTGCAATATTACCAACACTCTCAGGTATGTACATTGGATCATATAGCAGTGCAGGGACTGGCCAAATAAAAGCATTGGGAAAAAATTAAATTAACTACACCTCCTCCCTTTTCTGCTGTAGTTTTAAATAAGAACACAGACAGTTCACCTGGCTTGCAACTTTTGATTTAAGTGACCTCAGGTTTGGAACCATGAGCCTCAGTCCAGCCAGCTACTAAGCATCTATCTGTTAACCATCAAAACAGTTCTGCTGCAGTCTTCTAGGCATAAGAACTGTCACACGATGCCCATATGTATGTCAAAGGACCCACTGAAGTTTAAAAATAGGGATATATTTGCTCAAATCCATCACTTCGTTTCTTTTTATGACATGGGTTTTCCTGTTAGATCTACAGACAGTGAGGGGACTTTCAAAATGAAACCTAATTTGCTTCAGTTTATGTCTCGTGGCAAATTACCTTGTTGAAAACACTTGAGGCAGGTGTATAAATAGACTGAAATCAATATCCCCAAGTCAGCCTATGGAACTGTAACAATTCTGACATTGTCAAAGTAGACTTCTCATGTGCCTATTTTTGCTCTTCATTCAATATATGTATGTGTGAAATATTCAGGAAAATAAATATCAGGGAAATACCCCTAAAATGGAAAAAAACCCATTTAAAAGGTCAGGTTTTGATGTTTTATTCCCTTTTGCCTTTTTTAGGATCCGATTCTTGAGGCTCTCACTACTAAGAGCTAGAGCCACAAACAGAGTTGAGCACCTAACATGAGATAGGTTGAATTTACTTTCCTATTGTAGGCTTAAATAAGTTTTCCAAACCCTGAAAAAAAAAAGGAGAATTTAATAGTCTTCCTTATTATCTTGTTTATTATCCTATTTACCTTTTGTAACTCTTTGCCTTGTTTGCTGACTGTTGGAATTGCTATCTGGAGATTCCTTGCTCCCTCTCATGCAATAAAGAGAGCATGGACAGCAAAACCACCCTGGCCTGAGCTATTTGGCTGGACTAGAGTGCCCACATTTCCTTGCCATGCCTGCAAGATGCTGAGCCCCTCAGCTCCTATTTGAATTCCTCCTTTTCCTGTCCATTATTGTTAAGCATTCATAGCCAAGTCAGGATGATGTAGGCTTCAGAGGGAGGTGGGAATAATTGATGCCCAAGCAAATCTGCCCTTGATACGGACATTCTTCAGTTTTCACCCAGACAAGTAGGGACCTGACTGCCTTGCTGACGATGACAAACCTACCTTGCAGTCTTGCAGCCTGTGAAAATATAAACTCTCCTCAATTACGCATGCAAGCAATCCCACCTAATTTGTGTGCATGCACACACGTACTCACACACACCCTCCACTTCAGGCAAATTTGTTTGTGTGCTTGAGATAGACTCCATTTGTCTCAGTCTTGGAAATAAACAGGTGACCTTTCTTGTGAATTCAAGTTCAGCTGTGAGTGGTGAGGCTTTGCTTAACTGAAAGTCAAAGCTCACAATGGATTATTTAAAAGCCTTGTAATTCTGATGATATGAGTCCTCCACAGAGAGCTCCAGCTCTGCTGGGTTTGCCTGCAAGGAACCAAAGTGTTTGACACCCCAGAGAAGCTCTGTACAACAGGCTTCTATCACTCCTGATTATTTTGGGTATCATAAAATCATGACAAAAAAATAACACCCCTGAGGCATGAGCTGAGCATCTTACACAGAAGGCTAACGTTGTGTTGTACCAAAGATAGGGGTGTCAGGAACTACTGCAGTTGAGCTAAGCTATGAATTCCTGCATGTCACACCCATCGGCAGCACCCACCAGTGTGCATGACTTAAGCCTGTGGTAAATACAAACTAAACTGCTCCTCAGTGAAAGCTCTTCTTCATGTGAACTGGAGGGTGAAAATACACTCTTGGACAATAGCTGACATAGTGTTTCCTCACCCCAACTCCTGGCCTGCAGGAAGCTGCTTGTGTGCTCTATTTCCCATAAAGCTGTACATAGAGTGGAAGGACTGCAGGCCATGGACAGGGCTGAGCGTGGCTGCTGTTTCTCAGCTAAGTGCTCAGTTCAGTAAAAGTCTTTTAAGTGAGGGAAGACTTTGGGTTTGAGGGTGCAAGAATTCATCCTGGGTTACTCAAAGAGGTGCTCTGGGGGTTTGCCAGAAGATCCTTCTGAAAGAACAGACTGGCATGATTCAGCTGTGGAGAAGGATGAGGTCTCAAGTTGGATCGAATCCTCTCGCAGCTCTTTTCTGGGCACATGGTCGTTCTTACCATGTGCCTGACAGGCACATTTTAATGCCTTCCCTCCCATCACTGCTCCATCAGCTTCGCTGGCAGCCTCCTCTGCTCACATAGTATCTCCATTTCCTTAATAAATGAGTCTAGTCTCTCCATTGATAAAATCTCCCTTTTCCCTACATCTTATCATTGCTGTTATGGAACAAAGAGACATCAGCCAGCTGTAGATCAGTAAACGTTCTTTCATTCATCCCTGTATTTCAGCTTTCTGCTTTTCAATGAACTCCTTAGAGTGCTGTCAATTCCTGAGCCGAGGAGTGTCAGAGTTGATGGAAAATGACCTTCTCCGAAGGCACTCCATATTCTGAACAAATCTTTCCACTGATTGTTTAAGTAGTCCCTTACAGTGTTCTTCCCACCCACCTCCTCCCATTCCTCCTCGGAATTTTTATCATTACTGGAACTGAGGTCTTCCAAAGTGATTCATTTCCTGACAGCTATATATTTTCCATAGAAGCAGTTTAAACTATTGGCTACTTGTAGCAATACCTTCGTGTGCAGGATAATCATATATAAACACTTGAAAGAAGGTGATAGAAGCTTTCTTATTTCTGTCAGTGGTTTTGACTCATTTGATTTGGTTATTGGAGAGCTGGAATAGAAAGTTCTGAGGGCTTTGAGGAGCAGGTTGGGGAGGAACATTAAGAAATACACAATCAGCTTTTCTATTTTCATAGATCTATTTTAGTGTCTGAAGAGACCAGTGTGATCATCTAGTCTAACCTCCTGCATAGTAATGGCTGAAGAACATCACCCAATAATTTCTGCATCAAAGCACGCTGAAAGGCACTTTGTAAAGGACTTCCAAACAAGCCCAGAGTTAGGTAATTTAGAACGTCTTGGTGACTTGGCCTGTCCTTCCACAGGGAAGGATACACCTGTGAAAATTCCCCTATGCAATAAGCCCATATTGAGACAGTCTGCAATAGTCAGAAAGGCATAATCCTGCCTTGCTCTTCTGTAAAGCAAGAGAGAAGAGAGGGAAGTGGATAACTGGAATAGTCTTGAATACTGGTGAGGAACCATCATGCAGAGGCTTTAGTAATGTCTTTCCCAGGTCAGACACATGAGAAGGGAAGGAAGACACTGTGACAAAGTGAAATGAAATGGATAAATCTCCAGAGGTTTATCCAGTTATTGCCTCATCACTGAAAAGTCTGAAGGACCAAACCCCATGGACCTTACATGAACTTTTGCCTTGACCCAAGTCAACAATGTGCTTGAATGAGGCTGACTTAATATGGACCCCAAAAGACAGAAAAAACTGTTAAATAAGGATTAGGGCTGTTGTTAATTAAGATGAGAGAACTAGTGCTAGTGTATAAACAGAAAGTCAGGAAATTCACTGGGAAGAAGTTGTTTTGGCTGAAAGATGTGTGGAGAACAAATTCAGCAATTGGAACAGACTGTGTTGTCGAAAGCAGTTGTCCCAATTTGCCTGAAGAAAGTTACCTAGTTTCCTCAGATTTCCTCAAAATTAGGCTTAAAAAAAGACTTTCTGGTTTTCAGTTCAGCTAGTGAGTTTAAAAAAATATTCTTTATTGCTGTAAATGTGGGTCAAAAGCCAGGGACCATACTCTAGCTCTCAAACTGCAGCAAGAGCCATGGAACAATCTCGTTCTCCTGCCACGTTGTGCGTGGTGGACAGCTTCATTTCTGCCTCTACCTGGCCTAGAGCCAGAGGAACACTTGGCTGCTTGCATTCACTCTAGGGTTTCGACACGATTCCTTCCTGTTATGCAAGAGAGTTGAAGAAATAGAAGTTGTTAAGATTCAGTGCACAATACTAATGTATAACACTGCCAAAGTCTTTCAAGAGTGGGTTTGCTTTCTGGAATCCTTCAGAGGTCTCACATTCTCTTATCCATCCGTTCAGTGATACTTCTCTGGAGGAACTGCGTGTGTTTCTTGATTCCAATTTATTGGTGGCATGGAGAAGTGCCTTATGTGTGCTGGAACCTGTGCTGGCAAAGTGTTCCATGGACTCATGAGACCTTGAAAGGTATCCAGAGCAGGAAGGAAGGAATTATACAGTCATTCACATTTGTGGCTGTATTTCCTATTCTTTGCCTTAACACCTTTGCCATTAAAGCCTCAAATTTTTTTCCTTCAATGCAACTAGCATTTAGTTCACTGGACAGTCTGAATGCATAGATGGTTGGACCATCACTTTACTAACGGGAAAAAATGAAGACAGAAAGAGTAAGGTACATGGACAGGATTCACTGACAGGGTTGGGACAAGAACGGCTGGTTAAACATCTAAATCTCAGCCATCTTCAAGTTAACACTGCAGTGGGGCACCTTCATTGTCAAACAAGTGGTTTTGATTCAGGGCATTGTGTTCTTTGTATCTGAGACAACTCTCCTGTGTTTCCTACAACTTCATTTCAGACCTAGCCATGTGGGTTTGAGGTCCTTTTGCTTGTTAGGCTACCATACTACTACAGTGTGCGTTAATGTGTGGCTTGACAAAAGCTTTGGAAAGATTTATTCTGCTATTGTCAAGGAGAAGTTTCCCTTCCCTTGCTGTACAGCCTATTCACCAACTGCTGCTACCTACCCAGGACTATTGTTAGGGGTACCATAACTCTGGAGTTTAATGTGGAGGCTTCTTCCTAATCCTACAATGCCAGCCCTCTGTAAGGCAGCAAAAGATAAAAATCTCAAAGCACTAAAAGATTGCAAGTGCTTGGCCTAGGAGGAAAACAGAACTCTAATGTGCTCAGGCTGATAGCAAAATTGTTCTTGCTTCAGTGGGAAGAGCATATGGACGCAGGGACCTAAACACCTAGCTCATAGCCTCATGAAAGAGTGGACAAGGCTTCAGTAGGGCAGAATATGGGCTCAGCCTTCTACTGGATTTTGATTTGGAGTCCAAGCCCCCTTTGTCCTGCAGACTCATCCACAAAGCCTGTTTGGTTTACACTTCTCATTTTAGTGCATGTAAGCTTGCATCCATGTAAAAAGGAGACCACCTTGAAGTAGAAATTCTTCCTGAATAGAGTATTTTCAATTGAATTGTCACAGGCTGATTCAAACTGCCATGATCAGATATTACCTTTGAAAGATTTAATTTAGCCAACAGATGCAGTTCTCATGGAAGTGTATATCAGCAGCAGTAGTGAAAACAGAGAAACAGGAAATCCACTTTAAAATATTTCTTTAATGTTTAGTTTTCTGCTCCTATTAGGTAATGATTAATAGACACAGAGGGGGGAAAAAACGAGCTTTTATTATTTTCATCTGAATGTTAAGAGGTGCTTTGTGAACAACCATAATTTCAGGGACTGCTTTGTCAGAAGAATTTCATGGGTGGTAGTTTGTTAAGCTGATGAATTGTTTTAATTAGTCAGTAAAACACTATTTATGATGAAACATATGACACTCACAAAATCCGATCATTCCTAGTCACAACAGTATATGACTAACCTCTCCAACCAGTAATTGCCAGACACATACTTGGAAATTACGTTTTATGAGGTTACCTTGAAAATTAACATATACAGTATTAATTTTATAGGTGTAAAGGAACCCATTCAGTCACGTCTGCAGTATTAAACTAGAGCAATAAATAATCATAAAGGAAAATAAATAGTTTCTATGAGGCAAGAAAGCAGGAGACAGGTCCATAGAGAGGTGCCACCTTGCAGAACCCTATTCTTTCTTTATTGTTCTTGTTCTGAGAGTAATAAAGAAAATCTGATTTGTAGCAGTAGTATTCCTCATCTTTCTCACTGAGGGCTAGGCAGTGCTAGGATGGGACAACCTCATGCTGCAGAGGTGCCCAGATCATGCTGAGCTCTCAGGTGAAGCCTTACACAGCGTGAGGCCCTTTCCAAAGATCAGGTTGCCTCTCCATCCTCTGCTCTCTTTTTTGACCACCTCATGTCCCCAAACTAGGCATCCTCTTGTGCTCTCTCTTCCCATCCCCTGGAAACCTCCACCTCGTCAAACCAGGACTTATCACATCTCCAGCCTTCCCGCCTTCCCTTGCCCCCAGCACAGCCACAATGTGGCTCCTGCTGTGGGAAGTTACTGCCTTAAGAAAACCTGGGACAAGCTCTTTCTGTCTGTAGAAGAGAAAATAGTGAATAAAGATAAACTGTTTCATAGCAGGAGGAACAAAGGGGCAAGCCAAATCTTCCACCCAACAGATACAGAAGGACCAGGCATTGTCCAGTTTTTTGGGCTTGTTCTCCTTCCTGCTTTTCTCTCTGTGTGCTCTCACAGCAGTGTGGAATTGTCTGAATAGAAACGAAAGCCAGAAGATTAATGTTGGGCAGCAATGCTCATTATTCAGCAGAATGGACCTTGGCTCATTCCCCTGCACAGCTGAGATTTAGTCTCAGGGCTCCTATTGACTCCTACCCCAATTAATCCCAAGACTTCAGGTAGTGATCAGTTCTTTTCACTATGGCTGAATATTCCCTGCAAAACTTTTTTCTTAGTTTTCCCTCCCAAAGCTCTTTTCTTTCTACCTCTCCCTGATGAAAGTTCTGCTGAGGTGACACTCACTTTTAAAACACAAATTAGAGTAGAATAGAATTAGAAGATTAGATATTTTGAAGGAATTCTTCGCTACTGGCGCAGGGTGCCCAGAGAAGCTGTGGCTGCCCCATCCCTGGCAGTGTTCAAGGCCAGGTTGGACACAGGGGCTTGGAGCAACCTGCTCTAGTGGAAGGTGTCCTTGTCCATGGCAGGGGGTTGGAACTGGATGAGTTTTAAGATCCCTTCCAACCCAAACCAGGCCATGATTCTAAGAACTGAATAGAATATGATAGAATAGGGTAGAATAGAATAGGATAGCATAGAAAAATTTGTTCCAGAAGACTCAGGTTTCTCTTCACAACTCTCTTGGTTACGTTCCTCTATCTGTTGGAATGTCTCCGAACTGACTGTATTGCAGCCAGATAGCATGGCATATATATATCTCATAGATCAGGATGGATTAATCATGTTGTGGTTAATGTCAGTAATCCAAGGCACATTGATTTGAGAATGGAAAAGCATAAACTTCAAACGTGTAAAATTACCAGTGCTGTGGCAGATCAGATGTTAGGAATTGGCATGCCAGGCTGGTATTTAGCACCATGTTCCCTATTTATTTCCTAAGTTATATGGCTGGTTATGTTCACCATTCTTTACAGTTATCAGGTTTGTTCTGTTCTTAGTGTGACTTGCATTCTACTGCTGGTTATGGATTGTATATTTCTTTCTTGTCCACATCTCATTAATGTCTGTCTGTCTTCACTAGTTGCCATCCATTGTCTGGAGAATGTAGCTGCAAAGCTGGCTGGGCTGGACTCTACTGCAATGAAACCTGTCCACTTGGGTACTATGGTGAAGGCTGCCAGCTGACCTGCCCCTGCCAGAATGGTGCAGATTGTGACAGCATCACAGGGAAGTGTATGTGTGCGCCAGGGTATATGGTAAGTGAGAGCTGGGAATAACAGGGCAATTCAGAAAAGAGGATTTTAATCTGATTTCAAATAATATTTGCATAAAAGTGGCCAAATGCAGGTAATTTTCCCCCATTCTATTATAAACCCTCATATTTCTCGTTTGAGCAGTGTCGATGTTTTACTTCTAGTTTACTCAACATTAGTACTGTAAGTTCATTACTGTTGTAAGGATAACGGCATGGCTTCCCATCATATATTCTAAGTCAAGACATAACAAAAAAGATGTCAGATTATTGTCTGGAAGAGCAGTAAAAGAATTCCCGTGGCCTATCAACATGTTCCCTGTCAGTCACGCTGTGATTTTAATAGATCTTTGAAAACGTTACAAGTGATAGAGCAATTTATGTCTTTTCTGAGCATATATGGCAGGTGTCTTTTACCTGAGCATCAGAAAGAGCTTCAGACATTCTGAGGTAAACAAGCATTACATTTTATAGATGAGATAGAAAATGGCTGAAGAAATCAGCCAAGATGAAGCAACAAAAATCCCAAATTAAAGATTACCAGGTTGCAGCAGAAGGTATTAGGACATGGATCCAGGTGTCCAGTCCTGCTACAGATAGGCATAATGGAACTCTGCTGGTAAGTTCCCTGGTCATCCAGGTCTGAAGTACCTCTTTGCTTCAGGAGCACGCCATGGCAGAGATCTGCAGGCTGTGTTTAAGAAACAATACTTCCTAAAGGAAAAAAAGTTATTTTCAAGTGGGAATTCCACCACAACTTCATTAGCAGTTGTCTTTCTGTAAGTCATGTCCTTAATTTTACGTGTTCTGTCCTCACAGGCCTATCTTTATGTTTTCTATACTGTTACAGTAATTATTAGTTATTATTACTAAGTTTACTAGAAGTCAAGCTTCAGATTCAAAGACATTCCCCAAATTTTTGTATTTTTAGAGTATTTTTCTGATTTTAAAATATTTTTAGAGCTTCCACTGACATTTAGCAGCCTCCTAGGTGAGCTTTACCCTCTATTGGTTTAAGTTACAACTTCAAAATGAGATGAATAAATACCTTCAAATTCTAGGGATCATGAGATATGATCTTTTTCTATGTCGGAACTCTTTTGATTTGCATTTTTGAGACCTGGTGGGCATGGTGGACATCATAGCAGCTGCAGTGGTTAGGGTTTTCTAGGAAAAATCACTGTGTTATTCTGCAAGGGTGATAATGCTGCTGTCATCTATACGAGAAGGCTGCGCAGCCGTGTGACAAGATCCATAGTGTGTGGGAGTCCCATAGGAGATCAGTGGGATGCTAAATGCTTTTAGGCTTTTCAGCCTCCCTCCACTTTAAATCCACACCAACTGTCATCTCCAGAACTGTGGAATTGGAGTTATGGCTTAAAGACACCTTTGCTCTCTGCTTCATGTCAACAGCTGAACCTGAAAGTTGGAGCTTCTGTCTCATTTCCAGGAGTTCTCTCAATGCTGGCTATAAACAGATTTATTTAGGTGCGAGGGGTAGGACTGTCAAAAGCATCCGTGCAAGTCAGTAGTACTTTGACATGTGAAAAAAAGAAGGGCTTTGAGCTTTGATTCCCTCACACTAACAGACAACAGAATTTATCTTCTCTGTGCAGTGTTGATATGCAGGAATTAACATAAAGTGGAGGAATGAAGACAGCAGCATGTTAGTAACAAATGCAAAATAAAAAGATATCAAAATCCTCTTCCTTATCAGGAATGCTGTTAAGTTTGCAGCACAAAAATATTTTGGGACCCTTCACTGTACACATTTAAAAAAACCAATATTTTGTCCAATATATATTGCTCCAAGACAGTGTCATTGCAGGCACGAAGCCTGGGAAGTTCCTATTGCATTGCTTCAAAATAATATTTAATCTCATAATAAAGAGCTTTCTTGCATTGACATTTAAACAGCTTGGTTATTGAGGATAGCTCTATAATCACTGAAGCATATTTAGGCATTAGTATCATTGCTTTCTCATAATATACTATAATCTCTGGCAATTAGTCCATGAGGGGAAGTAAAGCCTTGAAATTGCTAATTTATTGCCTCTGAAGCGTATTTGTCATTCGTATGCATGCCAGATGACTTGAGTTGCAATGGTTCTTCCAAATGCTAGGGAACATAGGCTGTAAAGAAAACTTGACAGGAACCTTTCCTTCCCACCACCCTTTTCCTGTGTGCTCCAGGGTCTGGGCAGGGAGAAGTGTCAGCACTGCTGCAACACAGTCTGCAGGTCAGGAGAAAGATGAAGCGGGGCCAGAACCCTCTCAGGGCTTGAAGTGGCTTATCTCAATGACACACTCCAGACCAGGCTTTGCCTTCAAATATTCATGCCTGCCCCTTGCTGAGGCAACAGGGAGCTTTGCCTGCGGGTAGAATTTTGCCCTTGAATTCAGCAAGCCTGCGAGCGAGTGGCGCGAGTGTTCACGAAGGCAGGGTGTCTCTTTTGGCTGTGCTGACAAGAGAGTGATGCTAATACAGAACTGGGCTGAGCTAATTAGTCAGAAAAGCCATAAATGAATCCTTCTTGCTTTATCTGGCATGAGGTTTGGCTGATGCAGGTACAGGGTCAGGAATTTTGCCATATGATTGGAAAGAACGAAAATGAGAGCAACATCTTACATTTTACAGAAACATTTGATCTGCACATGAGCTTACACAGCAGAGCAGGCTGAAGGGTTTCTAAGGGGGAAAGGAAGAGAATATGAGGGCACATGGGATATAACTGAACAATTTAACTGCAAAGGCAGAGCGGTTGGATCCATAGGACTTTTTGGTTATTGGATGCCTAGAAAACACAGTGACAAAGACATGACAGTCTTTCCCTGACAAAGCACTCCTCCAGCCCACTTCTTTTGCACAGATGGCTTGTTTTCTAACTGTGCCCTGCCTCGGCTGTGTCAGGGCAGCTGGGCTGGGTTTCAGAATGAATCATCTGCAGTCACAGCCAAAACAGGGACATTTTGTTGGGATGCAGAACAAGCCATTAAAAACACAAAGCATCTGGTCACCTTTATTAAATGTATTAAGCGGAAAGGCAGCCATCCCATAGGTTGACACGTACGTGAGCAGAACACTGCATTTTTGGAAGTTAAGCAGATTCGAGCTTTAAAATAAAATGTACATAGTAGCTCAGAAAATAATACATTATTTATTAGCTGTTACATTTCCAAAATTCAAATGCCAAGGCTAAATATTGGTGAGCTTGCAGGTTTGGATGGAACTTCAAACATTCTTTTTTTGATGAGTATTTTGGGTCAGACTCAGCCAACCAGATTTGCACATACCTAGCTCTAAACCCAAATGACACTGTTGTAAAGATGTTATTGGGTACCGATGCAGGTGATTTGTGTGAGGTTCTGATAAGATTGTGCTCTGATATGACTGTTCTGATATGAACTGTGCTCTGATATGACTGTGCATACAGGACAATCAAAATAGGTTAATTGAAGTGGAGAGGGCACAACAAAACCTTCATCCCAAAATCACAGAGCATATCTAGAGCTACTCCCTACGTGCTCCAGCAGTAGTGTCCACTCTGCAGGCCTGTTGGAAACCCTGTGCTTGTTGCATCTCACTTGGGAAGGGAGGATAAAGGTTTTATCAATTTAGCCAAGACGATTGTAGGGAATCATCATTATAAGGATGCCAATAGGGCACTTCCCTGAAACTGTTATTTTTAATGTATTTAAGGGCTGCCTCTTAATTAGTACTTGTGTGATGAATTGCCAGTGATGCTTTTCTGAAGAATGTTTTTGGAAAGTCATTCTACTGCCTCCCCATTTGTGGCAAGAAGGAATCTGGTAAACACACACAGGGAATACACAAAGATTAGCCTTAAAAACTATACAGGGAGATTCTTGACTACTAAAAAGTGGATCCTTCCTCCCACATGCAAATAGTCACTCCTTGCAATAAATTACTTGGATGCAATTATGAGAGTAGTGAGAGGGGTTATACTAAATTGTACCTCTCCCTCCTTCCAAATTCTGTTTTAAGATGCTCACTTACAAGTCCACTGAAGTCAGCTGTGCAGTAAGGACATAAAAGAAATCAGGATTGGCCGTGTCCTCTCTTCTTTTGTTTTTGGTTCATTGAATTTTATTCCTGTAATTCAATAAACATGGTGAAGAAGGCTAGAGGATATGAATTAAATATGACAGGAGACCACAGGAATCCTGACCTTCTGTCTCACAAGGAAATCTTGAAACCAACCCCCTGCACGTCCCTATCAGCATTCTAGCTACTGAAATCATAAATGCTGTTGCAATACATCTAAGTTCACCTTCCCTATTGCACAGCTAATTGCAATTTCCATCAAAAGAGTGGCTATCTAGAGATCTCATCCTGTGACAGGCCTTTTTTTTCTTATGGATGCTTTGTTTTCTTCCTCTGAAAAATGGATTTAACTTCAAATGCTTTCATTCTGTCTATTGTGGCAAGGAAATGTGTACTTAAACTTTTCTCAGCCAAGACACTCTGAGAAAACTTTAACACTTATCTGCAGAATGTGCGGTCAGCTCTTACTTTGGTGGGCACTTAGGTCTGTATTTCACTTCTAGATGACAGAACCTATATTACTTTAAAGAGTTCATCTATTAATGCTGCAATTTTTTGAAGGCCTGTCTGCTTTTATTGAGCCCTGCATGCTTGGCAAGCAAAGCTAGCACTTCATCACCAAAATGAAAGAATCCATTCTGACATTCTTCTGTTCCTTGACTATATTGGTAGATCCCATACAAGCCAATCACGGTACAGGCAAGTATGGAAACTATAGCAGTGATTACCTCTTCCTAGAGGATTTTTCAGCTTTTGCAATGTCATTTGGATTCCCTAAGACTTTCCAAGATATATCCCAGTCCTGTGCATCTATAGCCATTTGCACCTTCTGTTGATGTTGCATCAAAATTACATTTTAAAAGCATAATAAAATAATGCCTTTAAATATATCCTTATACAAGTGCTTGTGTATATGTCTCTCCAGCTGAGCTCAGTGGGAATCTGCATGTAAGGACTAAAACACAGATGTAATCTGGGCCTCTAAGTCCATGATTTTGTCTGGCATGCCAGAGTTTCTCAGCATCATGTTTTCTCTGCCACAGGGGTACAAATTGCTTCCAAGGTTTACACTGGGGTAAAAGTTTACAGCCTGCCTGCACATGTCAGCCCCTGTAACACACAATCAGCAATAGCTTGAGCACTTAATAAAACAAGTGTATATTATTGTGCTATAAGCCTATTCAAATGCATAGGAACTGTATGACCAACTTTGAAACGGATGACCTCAGTCAGTGCAAACACCCCACACAGTGCCAGGTCAGCCTTAGTCCACCCCATGCCTACCCAGGCAGTAAAATGACCAATTTCCCCTTCTATAGAAATGAGGAGAACCATAGTTTTACGTTACTTATAGAGGTCATAAGGAATTACAGGTCCAGCCTGTTGAGCATTCCAGCCATGGCTGGCTTCCTTCTGGCACATACAATATCTCTTGTTCCCTGAAGAAAACATACAGGAAAGAAAGAACAATCTTTCCTTCTATATTAAGAAAAAATTGGAGCCTGTTGTCCTGTCCTACACCTTTAAAATTCTCTCTGTTGTCTGAAAGGGGAAAAAAAAGTAAATAGAAAAGAGCACCTTATCTTATCTTCAATTGAATTTTCCCTGAAGGACTGAAATCCCAGGCAGTTCTCGAGGAATTTGAAATGTTATTGCCTGTAGGTGTTTTCTAAACACTGAAGGTACAAACTTATCAGATTCTTCCCTCTCTTCTACATACTTGCTTTCATCTTTATTCTAAATGTATCATCCTTCACGGCTTCAGAAGGGAGCAGGAAAAAATGAATGAGACCTCTTTGTCTCCTAAGCCCCTGCTTTAGTAGTAAAATTACTTTATGAATTTCACAAAATTCTTCATCTACCAAATGATCCGAAGGTTGGAGATAGCGGATCTGGTCTGGGGGCTTTAACTCATTTAAATGATCCCTTTCTCTTTGAGATAATTCCAAAAGTACTTCAGTGGAAGCTCATCTCAGAGCAACAGGGCACCTCATCAAAAGGTTGAAAAAGAAAAGAAGAGGGGAAAAAATCTTCAATAGAGCCTGTGTCCTTTTATCCTTGATTTACCGAGCATATCAGTTACCCCCCTTTGTTAAGAGCTCTTTTCATTTATAGTTATAAAATAAATTCACCCATTTTATCAAGATGTTCTTGTTACCAGCCACCAATATAAATTTTACTTGCTGGAGGTGGGGTAAAGGTTTTCTGGCACAGCAGTTGTCCAATTAACTGGAGTATTACAGGCAACAGCAATAGTTTGCCCAGTCTCATTTCAGGAATTACGTAAATGCACAAGGAAGATGCATTTTCTTCTCACTGGTTTCCTATTTGTATTCATAATCCAGTGTCTCAAAACCATTGTGAGTGGCTGGCAGTAGTGGCGGTGGGTATGGAAAAAGGCTGCAGCTGGCAGTGAGGGAATTATTAATTAGTAATAAAAGACTCAAGGGAGACCTTGGAACAGCTTCCAGTATCTAAACAGGCCTACAAGAAATCTGGAGGGGTTTTTATAAAGGCCTGTAGGGAACGGACAAGGGGAAATGGGAATGGCTTTAACCTGCCAGAGGGGACGTTGAGATGAGCTCTTAGGCAGAAGCTCTTCCCTGTGAGGGTGCTGAGGCTCTGGCACAGGGTGCCCAGAGAAGCTGTGGCTGCCCCATCCCTGGCAGTGTTCAAGGCCAGGTTGGACGCAGGGCTTGGAGCAACCTGCTCTAGTGGAAGGTGTCCCTGCCTGTGGCAGGGAGTTGGAGCTGGATGAGCTTTAAGGTCCCTTCCAACGCAAACCAGTCTGGGATTCTGTGATTCGATGAAGTAAAACAAGTTGTCCTATAAGTAGTAGAGCTAAAAGAGCCTTGTTTTCCCCAGATTTATATCCTTAGTCCCCTAGCCTTTCCTTCCCCAGTGCAGGAACACTCTCTCTCTATCAGGTCTCTTGTAACACTTCGTTAGCTAAGGACACTGAGACAGGCTCATGGACCTCAAATTCACGTAATTCCCTCCCTGCAGAACCAGGTTAAAGGTACATGTATCCATTCCCTAAAAAGAAAGGATTTTGCCTGAACAGAGACTGAATATTAAGTCATGACGTGGAAGAAATTGATTCCCATGCTCCCAGACTTTGAACTCCTCTCTATTTATTGGCTTTTTCCTGTTTTCCCTCAATTATTCAGATGGTCTTAGTAGACTTCATTTTAAGATGTTTGGGAATATCCTGCTGTAGCCAGGACTAATTCCTCACCTAGCTATTAAGTATAGAGACATAGGCAACAGAAAGGCAAAACCAGCCCAAGGAGAACTATCACTGGTGATCCAAGAAGCAGCCCAAAAAGAAAAGTCCCACCTTGGCTACAGAGTAGTTGGATGAACCTGCAAGAAAAACAAGAAGACCTGAAAGTTTCAAAGTGTTCTGAACAGTTTGGAGAGGTTCATTTTGCCAAAGTCAGCAAGAAGGAAATGAAGTCTCTTTGATAACTGATATTGATGGCAGTTTAGGTCTGGAGGTAAAGTGAAAGGCTGGGATATAAGAAATTCAACTAAAATAACTTCAAAAAATTGGAAGATAAAACTGTGTCCTGGGAAACCATTTTGGGAAAAGTTAAAAATGATATTCATATGGTGCTTGAAAAGTAGATAAAGCTGGAAATGCTGGTGAGACCATCAGTTGCAATAACACAATCAGGTCCTCTATGCTAAGTGCGTCTGTGTCCTAGATCCCCCTTTCCTGGTTCTGGACTCTGAGGAATGCACTGTCCTTCAAACTTGCATTTTCTTGGTGTCTTCTACAGGAAGATAAACCTGAAAACCCATCTGATGATTTTTTTAAGCTTACAAATTATTTCACAAGTGGATGTGAAACAAGAAGCAGATCTCAAGCAGGCAACAAAAAACACTCTGTTCCATACAACCTAATTAAGAGTAAGCTAGAAACTGTTCTTGAAAGGAAAGAACTGTCACTTCCCAGTTGTACAGAAGTTTTTCTCTCAGCCTGGCTGTGTGTTGGAAGGTCTGAGTTCATTAACATGAATTCAAAACATCTCGTGCCCAGTGTTCTGGTACCTTCCTCGCATAAACAGAGCTGGTTGGGGATCATTTGTACCTATCAGGATTATTGCATATTTATAGACCAGAGGAAAACTACCTCTGAATTGCATCTTGATATCCCTTTTCATTGATGACCTCTGAACTTTCTTACCCACTTCTCCAGCATACAAAAATACATATTTATGTGCATGAAATAGCTGTACTTTTACTTTTTGGGGACCAGTAACAGACTGTAAAGTTTTGCATCCGAAGGCTACTAGGGCTGGTAGAGGCCAGGTCAGTGCAGATTGAAAATTATCCTCTCTTGGCTGTGCAGTGGCCTGCATGAAATGACTTTGGTCTCAGTCCAGCTCACTGTGGATCAGTATGTGCATCACAAACCGCAATTCTATCAGCAGTGACTGGCAAATTTGCTGGCAGACTGAGCTCTTGTACCATTTTACCTTCACAAACCATTGCTTCAGGTCAAGCTTGGTGGCATGGCTGTGTTACCCATTTCAAAGTCCCTGCAGGACTGTTTCAGAAGACAAGCAGCAGAGGTGCTCAGAGCTGTTGGAACAGCACCCTTTATAAGAAATTCTTCTCTTGAGGGTGCTGAGGCGCTGGCACAGGGTGCCCAGAGAAGCTGTGGCTGCCCCATCCCTGGCAGTGTTCAAGGCCAGGTTGGACACAGGGGCTTGGAGCAACCTGCTCTAGTGGAAGGTGTCCCTGCCCGTGGCAGGGGTTGGAGCTGGATGAGCTTTAAGGTCCCTTCCAAAGCAAACCATTGCATGATTCTATGATTCTAGGACAAGCATCGCAAGTCACCCAGATTGTACTGCATCTCTTTTAACTGGCAGGTACATTTCTGAGAAGTCAATCCACTTCTGAGATGGCCTTGCCACATGTAGACTAGGAAACAACGAACATCACCTTAATGCAAAGAAACTGGATGTGGTCTAAAACCATTATTTTAATAACAACTCACAAATGGATTCTTCCAGCTCTGCTGTATTACAGAATAAGATATCCTACATTCAGATCCCAGTGGGGAAGATCATTATGGGAAGGCCACCTGTGTATTCCCAGGCTTTCAGCCTAAGCTGAGCCACTGTTGACTTTTATATCAATGAACCAGGTGCTTGCTGCCTATTAGGCTTGTTGGTGTTCTCCCCCCGGAGCTCCCATTCACCAATTAGACATTCCACCTGGAGCACCGGCAGCCGCAGCTTTTAGGAGCCTGTGTTTTCCTAAACCCTGACAGCATTCAAGGCAGCACCTGGCTGCATGAGCCCTAATGAAGGGTCTTCTCTCACATCAGGGAATTTGCTGTATGCTTTCCAGCAGGTGAACTATTGTACCGGTGTATTTAACAAGGTCACTGGGTGCACGAGACATAGTGGGTCTCCCTCAGTTGTGGAAAATACATCACTTTCTTCAAATTCAGTGGCATTTTCCAGATGCTTTTATGAACTACTGCCATTTTATTTTGTTTGCTCGCTCTGTTGTCAATGTACAAGCTCCAGAAATTGTCTGTGACAGCTCAGATTCCACTTCGTCAGCCCAGGTTTGCCTGAACACAACTGCTAGCTTCAGTAGGATTGTCCCAGATATACAAAGAGTGGAGTTTGCTTCAGTGATTGCCTCTACTAATGAGAACTTACTCAGTCACATGCTGTGTCTATAAGTTGATAAGAAGTGTGAGCAAATCCCAGGTCTCTTCCTTTTCTTATATTTACTTTTATTTCTGGGCTCTGCTGCATTTTTGTTTACCTGAACAGCTCCAAAGTTTTCGTAAGTGGGTCCAAAGGAACCAACTTCATACAGAAAGCCTGACTGCCTCTGCCTTTTGCTGCTAGTTGACATATTTCCTGTGTTTCACCCTTGATTGGCAATGTGGCTATGTCAAATTTCATTTTGGTTCCTGTAGCCTCATTCAGAATCAGCAGAGCCCAATATTCTGTTCAGACTGAGTTATTTGATCTGAATTTTGCAGGGGAATAAACTGCTTGCCAATAACAGTGTCTCTTTTCATCTATTACACTTCTAACTGTGTATGTCTTTATCCACACTATCTGTGGATCTATGCATAAAAGTGCTGGTAGCTGACTCTCCTGGTAGTTCAAATCACAAACTGACTTCATTAAAACCACCTAAGCATAGGATTTAAGTCACAGGATAGGTTTGTTCATTTTCTTTTCTGCCTAACTGCACTGTCAAAGGAAAAGGCTTTATCGTTTACAGTCAGATGTGCGTAAATGGAAAATCCTGGTTGTGTTTTCTTATGCTAAAGAACAACTGAAATTGTATCAGTTCTTGAACTCTTTTTGCTGGAGGTTTTTGGATTTAGGAATATCTGTGGAAGTTTGGGGGGGGATATCTGTTTATCTGCCTGTGTCTGATTGCCAGATTATTTACCAGCTTTTAGAAGATACATTGCAAACCCTTTAGCTTAAAGTTGGTGTATCTTTTCTTTTCTAGATGCTTTTTTGCTTTGATCCTTTCACCTGTGGGTCAGTGCAGCTCAGAACCACTGTCAAATGTAGGTGTTAGCATCATCAGCCCCATACCTGGGTATTTTCCATCCATGTTGTGGCTTCTGTGCCTTCAGAGCTCTTAGCAAGACACCAGCTGAGGATACCTGTGTGCAGGATGTGTGCAGCACATTTCACTCCTCCTGGACTCAGTCCATCCAGTCTGTGCGAACAAGAGTTCAGGGATGTGCTGATGTACTGGTCTTGTTTGGCTGCTTCTGTTACAGAAGGGGGCAGGTCTCAGGTAGGGACCACACTGGTTAGTGCAGACAGTGTGTGGGGTAGGGAAGTTTAGATTTGAGACTGTGCCTGGACATTATCCCTGTTTGTATAGCACAGCTGTAGAAGAATTCTAGAAGGAAGTCTGCTAATAATGCACAGCTGTTGGGATTATCAATCATAAAGACAGCAGCAAATCTGGGGAAAGGCTTCGTGTTACTGAGTGACAGAGTAGTTTGAAATTCAGTGTTCAAAAATGCAGAGTAATAGGCGACAGGAAAATAACATTAAGTAAATACACAAAAGGTGAGTTCTAATTTAATTCCTACCATTCAGGAAGAGAGCTCAGGCAATCACAGTGGATAGTTTTGTGAAAAGCTCAAATGCATGCTCAGCACAGGTCAAAACCCAAACAAATCCAGAGCGCCAGATAGAATAGGGAGAATGATCAGGAAGAGAACAAAACAGGTTGGGAAAAACCATTTTGGTGGTATTGTGTAAATCCATAATATAGCTAAATCTCAAACTACTGCATACAGTTTGGCTGATTCCTGCTAACAAAGGACATAATGGAAGTAGCGAGTGGTGACAAAGATCATCTTTTATATAGAATAGCTTCTATACAAAGAATGACTCGATAAGCTAGAACTGAGCTCAGAAAACAGATGGCTGAGGAGGGATATGATAGAGGTCTATGGAACTATGGGTGACGTATAGAACATGAACAAGAATTGGTTATTTACTATTTCTAATAACACAGGAACAAGGGGCAGCCAATTAAATGATTGCATGGCAGGTTTGAAGACAAAGATAGTGCTTTTCACAGAATGCGTAATTAAATTGTGAAATGGCTCCCATAAAATGAGAATAAAAGAGTGGGATGATTTTGCTTAGAAAAGGGGTCACCAAGGGTAGATATGTGAGAGGTCTCTTACACCACAGGGGAAGGGGAGAAGGGATGACTATTTGCTGTTTATCACAGGATAAGAAGTTTCCCAATTAAAAATCAGGCAGTGGATTTGAAGCAAACAAATAACAATAATTTTTCTCCTTTCTATTTATAATTAAACTGTGGATCTTCTTGCCAGAGGATGTCATAAAGGCTGAAAGTATAAATGATACCTTTTATTTCCTGGTTTTGCTAATGTCCTTTTTGCAGAACTGTTCAGACTTGTCAGCCAGAGACCAGATTTATTATTGCAAAGAAGTCAGGAGGCCATGATTGTTCTACAAGGTAGATCTTGTACTGTGCCACTCAGGCTACGTGGACTGAGCAGAAACCATCTCTAATTTCTAGACAAGGGTACTCCAATAAAATAGCTAGTGCAGAATTGTCATGGCTTCCTCTGGATTCTCACTCTGAGGTACACTGCACCACAATGCTTATCTGTATGTCCAAATGGCTTAGGCTTCAGTTAGCCTCTGATCTATTCCACCCAAATCTGGGAAAGAAAATGATGGAACTGCACATAGTGTGTTAAACTCTTTCCTTTACCACAGTGATAGCTCCAACTCAGACCCCTCCATCTAAAAAAGGCAGAGAAAAACAGGTTCTGTTTGGTTTTACCAGTAGTATTCAAGGACTGCAATTTAGTATTTTGACGTATTTAACTCACTTCTGCCCCATGGTTTGGACATAAGTAGCCTGTTGAGTACATCATGAAGAGCGCATGTACCAGGTATATACTTCCCAGGCATGTCAATACTTTCCACTAAACTGAAATAACACACATTATGCCTGGGCCATTTTACCTTTGGGGGCATTTAATTGTGATATGCCTGTGGGGTTTGGAGCAGTTCAGAATAGCAGCTGATCAAAGTTGATTATAGTAACAGCAATGAGCCCCACAGATGTTAGACTCTTTATAGCTTCCCTAGAGCTTAAGTTTAAAATATCATGAGAGTTTGCTCCCAGCCTCATCTGAATAAATCTGAAGTGGCCCTATTCCAGATTTAAATTGCTTTAATTAAACAAGAGGACTTGGTTATCCAGCTGACCTCATAATGTATATTAGTAATCCTCCTGATATAGACATGATTGACCTGACTTAGTAATTTATCATAGAATCACAGAACATTTTGGGTTGAAGGGACCTTAAAGCTCATCCAGCTCCAACCCCTGTCATGGGCAGGGACACCTTCCACTAGAGCAGGTTGCTCCAAGCCCGTGTCCAACCTGGCCTTGAACACTGCCAGGGATGGGGCAGCCACAGCTTCTCTGGGCACCCTGTGCCAGCGCCGCAGCACCCTCACAGGGAAGAACTTCTGCCTCAGAGCTCATCTCAGTCTCCCTTCTGTCAGGTTAAAGCCATTCCCCTTGTCTTGTCCCTACAGGCCCTTGTCCAAAAACCCTCTCCAGGTTTCCTGGAGCCCCTTTAGGCACTGGAGCTGCTCTAAGGGGTCCCCTTCAGGAGCCTCCCCTTCCCCAGCTGCCCCAGCCCAGCTCTCTCAGCCTGGCTCCAGAGCAGAGCTGCTCCAGCCCTCACAGCATCTCCGTGGCCTCCTCTGGACTCGCTCCAACAGCTCCACATCCCTCTTGTATTTGGGGCCCCAGAACTGGATGCAGAACTCCAGGTGGAAGTATCTAACTTCCCATGAACTAAATCTAAATCCATGTATTATAGATAATTTCATTTCCACCTGAAGTATCTGCTCCATAAACAATCTCCTGCAGCATTAGGAGTTTATTTTCATATCTTGCCCTTCTGTAGCCATCTGCTGGGGCTGGCCAAGCTCTGAACATCAACTGATTTAGCTGAACACTGACCTCCAGCATGTTTCCTGAGCTGCGCGTGGCTGTGCTGCTTGTACTCCATTACAGCCTGCCTGTGGGAGGTTGTCCTCTCAGGTATGATGCACCGTCTCACCTGATGAAATGTCCCGAGGAAATGATGTAGGAGTTGTTTTACCCAGCCTAAATCCAATCTCCTATTTTGGGAGAGGTCCTTCCTGGATAAATGTGCTCTGTGATACTTTTATTAGGTGAAAAGTGCTGACTGTATTAAAAAAAATCTTGTTCAGAGGTTGATGATCATCTTTTTTACTCTCCACGCTACTTTCCTGATGAATACATTTAATTATATGATGCTGTATTCATTGCCTTGCTGACACTGACGTGCTCTGCAGTTAAGGCCCAAATACTAAACCAGGCAGATATTCAAATGTTGTAAAGTTAGTCTGGATTTTCTTGCCAGCAACGGTGCTGCACTGATTTACAGGAAGCAGACGGGCGAGTGCAATCTCTCCCATGCTCTATTGAATTCTCTTTCTTGTTTTTAATGCCCATATTTAGGTGGCTTGAAAAGTAGGAATGGATTTTTTAATTGCAGATAACTGACTGATACTGGGCATGTTTGTAGTGGAATCTCGAAAGCTATTCCCTGGTGGTGAGAGGGATTAAAGTGCTCACTGACAGAAATCCAAACGCAGGTTTGCTGTGGTTTAGTATGCAAAATCCAGTTTTTGTAATGGAAGTTCTGTTTGAATTTGTCTTCACTTGATTTCATTGAGGCAAAAAGCCAAAAAGCCTCACAAAGCTAGAATCTGCTGGCTTTGTTCATACAGAGCACAACTCTGCCATCGGTTTTATTGTTTCTCTTGGATGTACGAAGCGTGTTGGAGCTGAGATGCTGGAGGACAGGAGAGTGCTGAGATTCTGTGCACCCTGGGCTTCAAAAGATGAGACCTGTCCTGCATACAGTGTCTATTAGTTTGCCTATGTGGGTTTACTGTACATGGATCACGGAATACCCTCTGGAAAAACCTTCTCTGTGCCTGGAATGAGGGCAGCCAGGGCAGCTCTGCTGCCGCTAGTGCTGTCAGCACACCTTGCCTCCCTTACCTCTTTCCCATGAGTTATGTGATAGGGCCACATTCAGACACAAGACCTCGGGGCCCATGTCCTGGATTCCCAGACTGAAAGGACCCTGAGTTGTGTTCAGTGCCTCACTCCTGAGATGCACAGATCTTTGCATCCTCCATAGTAAACCCCTCACAGCTGGGATTTACTGTGCTGGAAACCACAGCTCTCTGCAGTTAATTCCAGCTCTATATATGCACACATGGTGTTCAGACTGATAGGCTGCACATGTTGTCTAATCTTGATGGATACAAATCATGCTCTAGGTAGCAAAATCCTAATCAGAGGCCTTCCTAAGCTGTGGCCAAAGGCTTACCAAGGTCAATGGGATGGGGAAGGTCCGTTCTGGGAAGATGGATGGATAATTGTTGTTTCAAAACCCACATGTTATGCCAACAGCAGCAAATATATTTGGGTTTATAAAATAGGAATCCACAAAGTTCAGCTAGATGTTGTATAACAAATTGGAAAATAACAAACCAGAGTTACTTCATGGTAACTTTTACTCCCCTCACAGTCAGTGCTCCCAGCTTTGCTTTTGTGTAACAAAAGCTTTGGCTATAACCGGTAAAATGAAATTGAATAATATTTAACAAAGTGCTGTAAATACTTAAAATTAACATTATTTATAATAATTTTACTTACTACTCTCTAAAGAAAGTTTCCTTTTGTTTGTGTGCATCTTTTGCTGAATATTTTTGATGAAACACCATATTTAACAATCAGTGTCGGGCTGACTAGTTTTGAAGCTGGCATTTACTGTGGGGGTTACTGTATGAATTAGCATGTTAGCAGAAATCCAGAGGTGAAATAAAATGCTGACACCTATTTGTAAATGTTTATAAATCCTTGTAAGACTGTAGGAAGCAAAGGGATAAGTTCTTCCCACTCCCGAGGGGAGCTGTGCTTGGTCCTTACGCCATGTCCAGGTTTGACAGTATTCTTGCAGAGGACTGTGATGCCACTGAGATGCAGACAGGCGAAAGCTTTGTAGATGGCTGTTCAAGTTCTTCATGATTTAATGAAAGACTTCAGCATTTGGGACTGCCTGGTTCTCTTTGGGTGAGCCATGAGCTCTAAAGTCACTTCATAAATATAAGGAAGCTCTTTCCTATCCTTTCCACCTTACCCCATCTCCACTTATGAAAAGGGCAAAGGGAAAAGGAGATGGAATAAGGTCATCAGTGGTTTCATTGTGCCCATTTAGATGTATATCAAACTCTAGCACAGCTACTTTGTATAATGCTGCGAAGTGAATAAAAGAACATTTGTCAGTTCTTAGTAAAAGTGATTACCTGCAAACCAAACGCTTGGCTTGTGCGGGGCACAAGATCCTTCCCCCACCTTTCTTCTGCATTTTATCATTAGCAACAATAATAGCATCTGCAGGGAGTAATTAGTAACACCCAGAGGGGAAGGGAATTCTGCCAGAGGACATCATTATATCTGGAAAACTAAAGATGCTGTGTAGTAAGGTCATGAATAAATTGTTTGAGTCTAGGGTGGAGCAGAAGACCGGTAAAAGTACAAAGTTTCCTACTGCTGCTAATATGCTTATGAAGAGCACATTTATTTCCACTAGAACACCATTAAGGAAATTAGTTTGTTCTGACAGTTTGTGTTGCTGGATACCATATGTTTACCTTGAGGGAATGTTTGTGGAGAACCACTTTGGGTTAATTGTAAATGTCACAATTAAATAAGTAAATATACAGAACTGTATCTGTGATCTGCATCAGTGCACAGACACTGTGTACCAGCACACTGGTGTGCCATGTAATGTGTGTACACATAAATATATACTTTTATGTACTAAATCCATAGCAATCAGCTTATCTAGACACACAGACATCAGGTACAAACAGCACCTGCATTTTGTCTTTCTGATCTGTTTATCATTGCATACATATGGCACTGCACCATGCCCTTCTTTCTGTTTAATGCCCATGCTGTGAGCTCTGAGAACCCAGCACTGAGCTTCCCTATGGCTGGTGGCAGGTGCTGCACCTCTAATTCACTTGGCACAAAGAAAGGTGAGGAGGGGGAGACGGAGGAGTCAGATACCGTGTTAAAAAATCTCAGATTACTTGGAGTCACATTGCCGATTACAAAGGTTCAAGCATTCTGCCTTTCAGTGTTGTCAGTCCCCCTCATAATCTGCACAGGAGTTGAGCGTTTTCAGCACCTTAGCAGATTAAACCTTAAGAAAAAGCCTGTCACACAGGTCCTTATCCTGCAAACTTGAGGCTAAGTTCAATAACGTCCTGTTAGTCTTCTGCATTGCAGAGGCCTCGAAAAATCGATTTTCTGTTTTGCCACTGACTTCAATGCAACCAGGCTTCAGCCCCCCAAGGCAAATGTATTCCTGCAGATTGTAGCTGCTTCTGAAATTCTTAATTCCCCATCCTTAAATAATCACACTTTGAGACAGACCAGGTATGGGTGCGGATGTTGCCAGGTGGTGTTGACCATTACTAAGTTATTAACTCCCCTTATGCTCTGCAATAACTTTTATTTTCCCCTTGGGAATTGCATTTCACAGATTTAAAGGCCTCAGCCAAAATGTACAGGAGTAGATAGAAATCTTTGTATTGAACACTGAAAAAGGATTTTAAAGGGAGTCAGTCATTGTTTACAGCAAAATGTATTTTTAACAGAAACAGACAATCTAATCTGTTAGGGCAACATTAATCCAGGGAAAACATTTTGTGAAGTATCCAGGGCTTGTTAACACAACTAACACCTAAGGCAGCAGGAGTGTGCCTTTAAGCTCTACTAATATTGTACAATAATAATTTTTGTGGAAGAAAATCATCCCCTCTCCCTGAACAGAAACAAGACGTATTATTGACTGCCATCCAGAAAGATGTATGCTCCGGCCCTCTGAGTCTATTAATATTTGATGCTGATGGATGGTGAGCTGGCAGACTGAGTTATTAATGGAGTTTGGATCCTTGGGCCTAACCCTTCGTACAAAGGGGAGAATTAACAATATCAAGAACTGTATGCCCAAACCTCTCCTGGTGCTAGAAAGGTCTCTCATGTAGATTCAGCAACAATTAGTATTTCTGAAGTACTTCAAGGTATGGAAGGTCATATGGGTGGTGTTAGTTACATTACTGCCACCATTCACTTTGATTTAAAGCTGACTTTTTAGGGTCCCAGGGATCACTGATCCCCCACCTGTATCTTTGCCATGTTGGGACACTCCTGTCAGATTCAGATTTCTCACAAAAAAAGGCTCACTCATGTTAGCTTCTGAGCAGCTGTGAGGTGCCATCTCCCAGACTGGGAAGGTGAAATACAACGCAGAGGGCAGGAACACCCCATTCATACATGGAGCTGGGCATTTACTGGAGCTGGCCCAAATCCCACATCCCATAAAGAGAGTTTTTCCATTATGTTAGTGTCAGATTGGATCCCTGAAATTAGGAAATAGCACATTGGATAGGTTTCAGGGATATATTTTGATAAATTAGGCTTTCTGAGTGAAAATGATGAAGGAAATGAAGCACTTCTGAAAGTTTGTGATGTCCATATGGATCATTCTGACTTGGAAAATAGAGATGTGAAATACCAAGTTATTTATAGCTAGACTTCTTAATATAGCTTTAACATTTTCAGGGGTATACATTTGATTGAATTAGCTACTCCTTCCTATCGCTTACACCACATCCAGGCTTTTCACTACTCTCATTAACCTCCCGATCTTAATAGAAGAAAGAATAATCAACATAAGGAGCACAGCTGTTGATTAATTTTACTAAATAGATAGAAATATAAAATACCAGATTGCAAGAGTGAAGATTCAATACACAACAGCTGAAATCAGTTTGAAAGAATATATACCTCATTAACAACTGGATGGACGTATACTGCAGCCTTATTCACTTGTGCAGGTGGCGAGAAGGAAGTGGAATTTCCATATGTCTAACAGTACCTGAGTGCATTTCATTTTATAAGTTACCCTACCAAATGAAGTTCAAAATGTTAATAACGAGGTGTGCATTTATAATTAATAAAACCTTAGAGCCAGTGCTATAGTTCAAGTGCATTTTCCTCTTATGTAATTAAGAAGTGAAGTGTATTTGGCAGTTGTCACTCGGCAAGCTCTGAAGGTCCCGCTTGTCAAACCCACTGATAGAAACCTCATTAAGCCAGTTATTTTCTCAGTTAAGGTTTGTTTGCAAAGTAAGTGTGTGTAGGATGAACAGCCAAAATGACCACCCTCTGCTAGTCCATGAAGTATAGTACATTAAAGCAAAGGCCAAAACTCAAAGGCATGTTGAATAAAGATGAAGCAGCCTGATGTTTAGCTGGTGTACAGTACCTTTCTTTTGGGATGCCCGAAGTGTCTGTGTCTGACTGCCCTCCATGCACAGTGAGCCTGTGGAAAACCAGTGAATCCACACCAGCCTGTTGTGCACATGGCCAGGGAGAACTTACTGCATAACACGAGCTGATGTGC
>NW_009915031.1:0-79380 GCF_000696875.1 Nestor notabilis | reverse complement strand
CCGCAGGAACTAGAGATCCACCTTCTGCTTCAACCCATGACCCAGATGCTGTTTTAGTTAGTCTCAGAATCATAGAATCACAAAATTGTTTGTGTTGGAAGGGACCTTCAAGATCATTTAGTTCCAACCTCCTACCTCAGGCAGGGACACCTTGCTCAAAGCTCTGTCCAACCTGTTTTTTCCTCTCTTAACCTGCAGTTTTCCAGAGCTCCTCTGGTCTCTAAAATGTCTATCTTCAAGACACATTTTCTAATTCCCAAGAGGATGTTTTAGCTCCACATCACTCTGTTCTGCTTTCCTTTTCAAAGGAATTTTCTTTCACTTCCAGATCACAAGTTCAAATCCAGATAAGGTCAGTTGTCATAGAAATTATTACCAGTACCAGCAGTTCTGTGTTGTACATGAAATGAGTTGGGAGTTTCATTCACACAAGATGTGGCTTTCTAAGTGGCACTAATTGGCTGTCTAATTGTCACACACAGGAGAAAGGCAGAGGATTGATTAGGCGTGGAGACTGAATGCCCCTCTGCCATCCCGCTCGGCTCTGGGTTCCCAGAGCTCATTCTGTAGGCATGCTGGCAGGGTAATGAGGGGCAGCCTGCTTTGGATTTTCTGGCTGTCAAGACAGCATCTTTTACTGCCAGGCCTTTTCAGGGGAACTTGTTTTACTCCACCAAGGTCAAAGACAGCATCTTCTGCAAACACTGCTTCCACTCAAAAGTCGGAGACTTGTAGGATTTACTTCCGAGCAACACAGATTTTATCCGTTTCTTTTACTTTCCCCTAAACCAAAGGGTTTAGTATAGAATAGGCTGAGTCATCCTGGTGCTATGCAGAACTGCTACAGCAAGCATATGGGGTTTATGGTGCTCAGGAATCTGTTCGTATTTCCTTTTACTGTCTCAGTGTCTGAGGCTGTGATATACAGGCTCCTGGAGGTACTTGCCATGGCATAGGGAGGCTGACACTGTGTGCATTTATCTCCTGACAAATGGATCCTCCTATCAAACACTGGAGCCTCTCACCTCCAAAAATATATTTTGCCCAGTATCTTTTCCCCTGAGCTATGGTATAGGTCACACCGTACAATGTAGTTACTCTTTAACTTTGGTGTAGGAGCTTTCTCTGACATAGAACTAAATTACTGGAGTTTGACTCACTGAAAAACTAAATTCTGGAGCTAATTTGTGATGGGAAAGTCAGAACTACACATAGAAGAAAAAGAAGCAGAAATACCCTGTATATGCTAACGTATGTAGACTAGGAGACTCAAGAAGTAGGTTTAAAGGAGTTGTGCTCACATTTTAATGTCCTTGTTTCATCAGATGAATGATATTAGCAAGAACTGTCCCTCCTTTCAGCCACACAAGTTAATCAGCGCACGCATTTTACCATAGGCTGCTGTCGAAATAGTCTATGTTTCTGTAACAAGTATTTACCCCCATTTTCACCACACCTGAAGCAGAAGCAGGACAGAGACTGGCTCTGTGTGCCTCCTCTCTCTGACATGCACATCACTCCGTGTTCAGCATTCTTCCTAAAGTCACAATCTCATTCAAATTAATTGAAAACAAATGCAGGTACCAGCCATGCATCAAACAGGTCTAATGCACCTGCCATGTAGTTTTCCTCTCTGCCAGCCTGTGGAAGATGAGGAAGGACGAGATCCTTTAGCTTTTTAACTACCCTATTCTTAGAATATATTTTCCAAGAACTGCAGAGCAATTTTTGCACGGTTTCAGACTGTATATTTTGTGATTAGTGTTTTGTAAGTGATGTTTTGCTTAATGATCTAACATCTGTTCTAGGAGGTTTGTTTTTGTAACTTCCCCACCTCCTGCTGAATAAACACCAGAAACTTGTCCCTTTCCTCCAAGTCAATCAAAGCACTAATTGCATCATAATCATGGGAAGCAGCGGTGACTGCTCAAGTGCTGAAGATTCAGCAATCAACTCATAACACTCTGTTCACTGTTTCGAAAGAGAAAGCCTCCCTGTGCAGAGATGGGAATTTCCTGCAATTCTGATCCCTTTAGCTGACTCCAGTGTTTTTTGGTTTGCAGGGAGATGACTGCACCACTACCTGCATGGCAGGAACCTATGGAGCCAACTGCTCATCAGTTTGTAATTGCAAAAATGACGGTGCGTGTTCCCCTGTGGATGGTCTGTGCTATTGCAAAGAAGGTAAACAAAATTCAGATTTAACAATTGTCTGCAATTTGGCACCAGTGCCTCTCCCCTTTTCAAGTGGCACAGCTGTGCAGTCAGTAACACCACTATTTTATTGTGCCTGTTGGTAATTCAACAGTCTGCCCAAGTATCAAAACCCAACAGAGGCTTGACTGGATATTCTGTCTCTGCCCTGAACAGGGGCTAGAATTCCCTGCTCTGGTGCAAGAACAGGTCACAGAACTAAGTGTGCTGACAGAGCCATGGCTCCTCTCCAGAGGAAATGCAAAGTAATCCCCAGGCTACTGGGGTTTTTCTCTATCACTTTTCATCCCCTTTTCTCCAGGCCTCAAAAGCCCCTGTTGTCCCCTCCATACTCAGAGTGACACAACTGGGCCAGGGAGCAGAGGCTCTGTGTAGTCTTTAGCCCATTGCACTGGGCTGTGCCCAGCCATCACTATCCTCACCACGCCTGACCCTGGCCCGCAGATTGCCTGCCTCCACCTTGGACTGCTCTCATTCACACAATCTGTCCTGGTGATCTGGACTCCAGCTGATCCCAGCTGCCAACACTACACTTGGGTACTGTGGAGTGGGCTCTGGCTATCTGCCCTTGCTGCCATCCTCAGCTCCCTTTCCTCCCTGTATCGTGACACAGTGAAACCCCAGCCATACAACCACGGACTGGTTTGTGTTGGAAGGGACCTTAAAGCTCATCCAGCTCCAACCCCTGCCATGGGCAGGGACACCTTCCACTAGAGCAGGTTGCTCCAAGCCCCTGTGTCCAACCTGGCCTTGAACACTGCCAGGGATGGGGCAGCCACAGCTTCTCTGGGCACCCTGTGCCAGTGCCTCAGCACCCTCACAGGGAAGAGCTTCCTAATATCTAATCTAAATGTTCAGGTATCTTCTGTCTCCTGAGCTGACACGGGGTTGCAGGATGGGGCTGTCTTTTATCTAGGGAACCAAGAAGTCTTGCCTGCTCCAGACTATCTCTGCAAGACTGACATCTTCTCTTCCCACACATGTCCAGAATTCCCTTATTTGCTTGGTAGTGAGCATAAGTCATGTATTCAGCAATCACTTAAGAACTCTTGTACTGCTCCATAGCACAGTGTCTCTTCTGCTCCCTGTGTAGCAGCACCCTCCCCCAGAATCCCAACATGAGCTATGCCTGTGTGGCATATATAATCCCTAAAACAAAAGTGAGGCAAATAACGATAAAATCTGGCATTTCAAACATGAATTAATGGATCACTGTAGAACCCCATTTAATGAGGGTGTATAAACCATGAGTTACTGCTCAACTCCATTACATACAGCTGCAGTGTAATGAAAGCCATTGTGTGGCTGGTAGTTAAGATTTGAGCCTTAATGGTTAGAAATGATGGCCTTGATCTTTTTTTAGGTGTAATAGCTTCTTTGTATTAAACATCATTCTCAAAAAAAATATGAGGTAAGAAACAGGCAGCATCAAATGGCAAGTTTCCTGCATTTTCACTGATCAGCAGGTCTCCACCCTGCCAGACAGTACTGCTCTATCTTGTGCTGCCTGAGCAGGTCCCAGAAAGGCATCAGATACCTGAATCTGGGAAGCATCCAACACAGTGATACCTGTATTGCCCTCCTGTATGAATAGATGCTAGTAGATGAAGTTGAGAAGTCATAAATAAAGGACCAGTCTTTGACCCCAAAATGGTCTTAATTTATCATAGAAACACAGAATCCCAAAGTGGTTTGTGTTGGAAGGGACCTTAAAGCTCATCCAGTTCCAACCCCTGCCCCAGGCAGGGACACCTTCCACTAGAGCAGGTTGCTCCAAGCCCCTGTGTCCTACCTGGCCTTGAACACTGCCAGGGATGGGGCAGCCACAGCTTCTCTGGGCACCCTGTGCCAGCGCCTCAGCACCCTCATAGGGAAGAATTTCATCCTAAAGTCTAAACTAAATCTCCCCTCTGTCAGTTTAAAGACATTTCCCCCACTTACTTCAAGATCAGGAGGACACAGGTCCTAGAATCAAAGACCTGCACTTTTCAAACTGCTGTCTCTACCTTGCTCTTTTCATGAAAACATCCCAAATATTCTCTCATATGTTCCCTTAGGCTGGCAAGGAGTGGATTGCTCTATTCCATGTTCAAGTGGAAGCTGGGGTCTTAACTGTAACCAGACATGTTCCTGCACTAACGGAGCAGCCTGCAGACCAGCTGATGGCTTTTGTCTCTGCTCACCTGGATGGCAAGGGGAGTACTGTGACCAGCCGTGTCCTGTAAGTACAATTGGGGTGTCTTGCACCCCCATTAAAACCACAGTCCATGTATCTTTTCTAAAAGTATAGTAGATCAATGTCTCTTTTTGCCTATGGATATCTGAAGGAAATTATGTGTAAATAACAGATTGGCATTCTGGCAGTCAAGTATATGTGTTCTATTTTGCATTATATTGTATCAGAGCTATTGCTCTGTTATCTGCATTTGCTTGAACATCATTTTTTAAAGTGATTCCTCATTTGGTTCTCTATAGAAATGTTACACACTGAGTTGTTTTTATCCTCCCTGTATGTTAATTTAAAAAATGCAACTCAGCATTGAGGGACATGATGGATGATTTTGCACATTTTAGAACAAAAAACTGATTACTGAGAGACTTTTTTATTTATATTTTTGGAAGGATGGAACATATGGTCTTAATTGCAGTGAACGTTGTGACTGTAGCCATGCAGATGGGTGTGATCCTGTCACCGGTTACTGCTGCTGTCTTGCAGGCTGGACAGGTAAAATTAGCCATTACCTTTGTGAACCTTGGGGGTTTTGTTATTTGGTGGGGGCTTGGGGGTTGTTTTGCTTGGCTTATTGCATCAGTTATAGCACTGGACTTGTGACTGCAAACCTTTAAATAACAGATGGAGACAAGATCAGCTGAACCTAACCATATTTAAATCACTGTGATGGTGACAATAACTGGCATCATTAAATTTGTATTCAGATTAGTTGAAGATGGCTCCAAAACTGGAACCAGATGTTAGCCTTCTGTAAAGAGAATCCTCAGGAGGGCTGCAGATCATCTGGAAGTCCTGCAGAGCTTTTCTCCTTGAATAGCCCTTTCCATGGGGGTGTGGTTGTGGTTTGGTTAATCCTGGGACCGTCATACCTGGGATGCAGAGGTGTTTTCTGAATGCTGACAGTCATCACAGCTGCTCCATCAGAAAAAACTCAGATTCTTTACAAGAAGTCTTTATGCTTTTGCTGTTTGCCCTTCTTGTCACACAGAAGGGTGGTTATGGAGAGCAGGTCAATGCTGGTATGACAGAGTTCTTGTGATTACGCAGACGCAGGGAAGAATATTCCGAGAAGTCAGCGAGTCCAGGCTGGAGGTCTCAGTACAATCAGACCTGCACTTGACTCCACACTGACATGTCTCTTTGCCAGCTTTCGACAGCTAACAGAACAGCAGCAGGGGCAAGTTATTGACCCAACTGGTATTTCACACTTAGCTGCCTAAAATACTAGTTAATCTCCCTCAGTTTTCTGTAGAGGCCCTAGAGGGAAATAAACTTAGATTCTTGCCCATAACTGCAGAACCACCAGTAGCACTGGCAATCAAAATGCATTTATATTAACAGCAATTCATTTGGAAAATTTAATTGTTTTCCCAACAAGTTGGAAGACTATACGGAGCAAGACAGGTAGATCCGGCAGCCATTTGGGATACTGTCAGCTTACCCCTTCATTTACACCTTAAATAGTGCATGTCTTCCATTTCTGATGGAGAGAACATCGCCGCAGCAGCTCAGCTCCTAGAAGCATGAAGTGAAATTAAACCTAGAATCTACAGGGGAAAAAACCTTTGAAGAATTAAATAAAATGCAAAACCAGGAAGTTCTACACTGCTTACAACAAAGCTACAGTTCAGGGATAGTGAGCAGGCATCCCTGAAAAGAGCATTCTTCCCCCAAGAAAATCCACTTTATAAGCTCACTAGTATCCTCTCCTCTAGCTTGCATTCTTTATTCACTGGGCTGCATTCATCTTTCTTTGAGCCTCTTCACCATCAATATATCCATCTATCAGGCTTTAAAACTCTACTTGAGGATCGTCAGAGAAACAGTTGGTAGGCTTTCCTGTAGCCACTGTGAGTTTCTTCAAGGGAGAAATGGTCTTTAAAAGTACAGTAAATTAAAGAGATATATTTATACACACTTCCTCTAAAAGTTTATTGCACATCTTTCTGGATGTAACATTCCAGAGGAAACTTCAGGAAATGCACTTTGCAGGCAATGAAGTCTAAAGGTTTGGCTTCTTCTCAAAGGTATTTGCAGTAAATACTTTATACTTACTCCCATCCACATCTGTAAATGTACATCAAATGCAGATAAAAGTACAAGTTACTCCAAGTAAAGGTAAGAATAATGTTTGTGGTGTCCTTCTTTAATTTCTGTATTAGGCAAAATTTTATCTGTAGTTGTTGTGAACTGGGCCAAGATGTTTATTTCAGTGCATTTTATACATATGACATGATAAATAATTCAGGCTTAATTTTTTTGCTTTCTGAATTTGGTACTAACTAGGCATGGCCTGAAAAAGATCAGAAAAGTTCAGGATTATGGAACATCTGACGCTTTTCCTGCCCACTCATGCCAGACAGAGAATTCACGTGGCTTTCTGATCCTAATAGCCACAAAACTTCATCTGAAACAGCATATTCTGTATGTTCATCCCACATGTGGGATGTCTTCTTGATGTCAGTGTTTTATGTAAAGATCAAGGAGAAGATTGAACCCATTTTCTTTAAAGTGGTTGTTGAGATGTTACTGATATAAACCTTCAAAGACTGATAGATGGTGGGAGCATGGAGGAAGAGTGGGAAAAGAAGGAAAAAAAGGCATGTAAAAAATAGCATACAATGTAAGTTAATAGCAGCCTACCATCCTTTTACTGTGTTGTGACTGCCACCCATCAAGACTATTATTCAGGACAATGCCCTTCCATGTGTACCAGCTGGGGGAAAGTAATTTCCAGGAGCTGAGTGTACCTGGCAGATGGGAAGATGATGAAGAGATTCCCATATATCAACCAGGAGATCACAGAGCTGTGCAAACCAGCTGTATGCATAAATGAGCACAGTGGAAACAAGCTGCTTGGAGACATGCATATACAGGTTCCATTCAATTCAGCGGGGAATTGCACGTGGAAAAATTACCCAGCTACGTAGTTAGGCACATTGTATTACAAATGGCTTTGTAGATAGCAAGGCAAGTATAGCATTTGTACAGAAAAGACCAAAACCGCATTGGCAAAAGGCTCTCATGCGATACAGGCAAAGCGCAACTTGTTCAGATGTGGGACAAAATCAGATCTGTGACCTGCTGACTCAATGCAGAGCTGAATTTTCCTCCATGGGAAGCAGATGTCAGCTGCAATAACAACGAGGGCTCAGCCATGCACTGAATGGAGTTCTCCAGCTTGCACCAGTACTGCATACACGTAACTTCGTGTGCGTATATATAAATATACAGAGAGAAATATAGATATAACCCTTAAAATCAAAAGAAGACATGTTCATATCTATTGCTAGGTTAATAAGCAAAAATGTAGCTTGCAGCAGGATCAACTCTTGACTGATTAGACTTGTCTAAAGATTAATAAGGGTCTCTTACTCCACTTCTGCCATGCATTTTAGACATGTATGGCTTCTGTGCTTGCAGCTCTGTGTGTGTTTGTGTGCGCACATACCTTTAAGCTCCCAACATACTTGTCATTTGTGGAAGATGTGTTAATTTTTTGTGCATTCAGGTTAAAATGAAACTGCTTGAAAATGGAGTGCTTTAATGCTAATTGCATTTGGTTAAGTAGGGATCTTGCACATGCTGAATCCGCAGAGAGAATGGAAGCACAGAAAAGCTGTGTGGTGGAGCATTTCCTGAAAGTCCTTTGCAAGCAAATAGGTCCTAGAGAAGCAGGTATCAGTCTCAGCTGGCCCTGATGCAGCCTCCTCTCCTGGGTGCTCAGTGACAGGGAGAAGGTCATCAGTGTTTTCAATTAGGTTCCTCTTTCTTAACAAATAAACTGAAACAGGATGGAAAAGGACCATCTGCCCTGGTAGCCTTGCTGGGTGGGTCAGAAACTAGGGAGAACATGGGGAAGCAACGTTCCTCTGTTAGATGTAATGCTGTGTGGCTCTGGAAATTGCAGCTCCAGCTAAGCCATATGGGTTTTGCCAACTGAACTGCAAACCCTATCAGCTTGATCCTCTTTCCTCAAGGTGGCTGATGGAGCATGTTTCCTCACTGACACCAACTAGTTATTACTACATAGCCTTCAGCTGGTTCTACCAATAATTGAATTGGTCATAGCTGCTGGCCTGTCCTCTAATTCTGGGAGGTGCCCCCTTTGTGTTTGACCTGAGCCAGGTCAGCAGGACTCTCTGGGAAGCCAGACACAGCCATTGCTCATCCTGTCTCTAAGACCTGAGCATGTCCGCCTTGTGCAGTTGGACAGCAGATTACAGATAGGAAAGCCACAGGCCTGGCTGATATTCACAGCAAGCTCATTTCCTCCTTGTAACAAATCAATGTGCTTCAAGTTAATTGTGGCAGTGTGTGTTTTGTTAACCTTTCAGATATTACAGTGGGATTAAATAGGAAGTGATCTGCAGGGGGATATATTCCATTCCTGTAAATGTTAAGGTCAGTTAAAATCCTGTTTATCTGAATGCCTTTAATCTGAAATGCTGTCTTATCTGAATCTTGGTTCTGTCTGTCTCTTTTTGTATCGTGCTCTGTTTTTTATGGAACACTGCAGTCATGATTTTATCTCAATTACCCACTGAACTCCTTTACTCAGAGGCTTTTCTGAATAGCCAAAGCTGAACTTTATTCAGAAGATTTTAACATCCCATAAACATATGTGGGGAAAATAGGATATTACAGTAGACATAAGATGGAAAATACAAGAGGGTACATCCCATAGTTAATTATAAAAGAACCCCTCATAGATTTTCCTTACTTAATCAGGATGGCACATACAGGTATGAAAATGATATATGCTGGTAAGGAAGAAGCACCTCATTATTGTCGTGATGGTGGTGGTGGTGTTTTTCACCTTTGGGCTTCATTCACGTCTCATAAGAGCAGCTTCCCTCTTTGCTGTTATATACAGAAATCAAAACACACATTTCACTGTTCTTTCCAACCTCAATGACTTTACTACATTGCCAGCAACATAAACCCTGGTTGTCTCTTATCATGTCCAGGAATACTGTACAGTAGTTCATGGGAGCTTCGAGTTGTCGGAATTTCCACATGTGATCGTATAAGGGAGTTAATGGGGCTGGGAAACGTTGACTGGTCACAGATAAGGTGAGCTCTGAGGAATGAGACTTCATGTTTGTGAGAATTTGCAGGCTGCAAGCGACATCTGCACTGTCACTCAAACCCAGAAACAGGTTTCTTCCCTCCCGTGGGCACATTAATTCAGTCGAGCTGATAAGGCTGTTACTCAAGGGAAGGGCTTTTTGAATTTTAAAGAAACACTGACCACTGCCAGGGAGCTCTAAGGTATTTTTAACTTCACTTTTCCTGAGTTCTTTGCAAGAAGGTGGTATATCTTTGAAGAAGAAAAAAACTTTCCATCTGTCTTTCCATAAAATGGGTTTGCTTGTGTTAATATGACTTTTCTTATGTTGCAGCACTATCTGCTTTATAATCTGAGGGCCAGCTCCCATCCTCAGTTGTGCTAGGCTGAAGCCAAGATAATTCTATTGTCATTAATAGAGGAACTCCAAGAGCACACTGATATAATTGGTAGCTGACTTTTCCGTGTATCTTTAAAACCAGAAAGATCTAGGACTTGTTTTATGCACCTACAGGTTTTTTGCTGGAGAGACCCACAGTGGTTTCAAATTCACTATGTCGTGGGTTGGCTTTTTATTTTTTTCCACATCAGACTGTTTCATACTCTCTTGGTTTGGAATACGCAGCCTAAAATATTCTAATGGAGTAATAGTAAGTCCCTAGTAAACATGTGTTTTGTAGATGTCTAATCCCATTATCTAAACCATGTTTTTGCGGTGATCACTTTTGGCAGTCTTATCCCAGATTTTTACATTCATATTCTATTTCTGTGATTGTTCTGTATCCTTCAATTAGCTTTAAACAGACAGAAAATTTTTAGTCAGTCTAAAATGGTTCATTTTAGCCTCTCTTCTGGCCTCTGCCTTTCAAGTGTGAGGATCGTTTCCATATGAAAAGGTGTGCTTATTCTCTGGATTCGACAAGTGCCCTTTAGTCAATGAATGTAACATAAGCTTATTAGAAATTAGCTTTAATTTTTCATTGACTTAATTTCAAGCGAGTTGATAAGATTTTAATGTCAGGCAGTGCTTAAAAATTCTCTCTTCGACAGGAACCTTTAAGTATAGTTCATGCTGATATAGGGCTAATTTTCAAAAATATGAATTATGAAGTTATATCAAAGACTCCATTGATGTCCTGACATTAATTATGTCTGTGCATTCCTTGGCAGATATCGGGGGGGCTTCAGATTCTCATCCGAGTGAGGTTCAGTTGTGTTTGTCCTGTGCCAGCTTTAGAGTGTATTTCACCTTCTGTGAAATCGGTTGGATTTTTGCCACTCATTCAGTGGGTGTTGGATCAGGCCCTTGGACTATAATTAGAATCTGCAGTAAGCCTACTGCTCAACTTAAGCGTGCATGCAAATGATTGCAGTATTAATCTTATAAACACAGAAGAGATACAAATTCATTCATCTTTGTATTTATTTTCACTTACTAAAGGACAGCTTTTAAATTCATGTGAAAAGATTAAAGAGCTTGGATGGCATCCTGGATAATGCTAACTTAATGGGTTCTAAAAAAATGAAACCTGATGCTAGAGTTATGCAAGCATTTTCCTTTTTAACATGGAGGCATTCTATATATAAGCTAGGCTGTGTGTACAATGCCTTCACCTACAAATAAATGTGGGCGAGAAGTGGGGAAAAATGATTTGTGAACATTTCAGCAGACTAAATACTGGATGCTGGCGTGCTGTGTGTGAAAGAAGCAAAAGAAAAGATCATTCAATAAGCAGCCAGCAAGCTACAGCATTGTATTTATATGTTATTGGTGAAAGTGTTTGCAGAGACAAATGTAAACATCTTCCTTCCTGCTCAACACAAAGGAGAAGAGGTTGAATTTCAGTCAGTGATATTAAAGGCAATAGGTTTGCACACGTTCAGGTGTACAACAGCTCTTGCTAACAAGTGTTTGTAGCTCATGGCTTAGCTTGGGGGCCTGAATGTTTAAAAGTCAGGAAAGCAGTATGTTTTTATTCCCACTTACATGTTCCTCCCTCCTGTTTACCTGCTGAAGGTCTTGGATCTTCCCAGCACTCTCTTCCTTCCTGCCCCAACATCATGTCCAGACTTTGAAAAGTAGTAGGAATGAAGTGTCCTAAAGGTGAAGCAGGACTGGACAAGTCTTGACTCCTTTTAGTACTGTTTGCTTCACGATCTGCCCTTTCTGCTACTGGCAACTTTTCTTCCTGCAATAGTGCACCCTGGAGAATATCCTGTAGCAAAGGGAACAAGATAATCCTTAATTTCCACAAATATTTTGACTTATTCCATTTCTTGTGAGGTAGGTCTCTTGCCTCAAAAGCTTTTATTGCATAAATTCCCTGAGTTGCATGATTCATATCTGGAGTTTTCTCTAGATAATTAAAAAAAGGGGTACGATTAGTGCTCCACAGAGGTGCATTAGGCTGTAAGTATATTACTTTCAGAAAAATACTTACATTAATGGGTGCATAAATCGCCCATGCAATGATGAGAGAAGAGTCAATTTAGAATTTTTCACTGGCTGCAGGGAAAGGCTTATTCTTCATTATTTAGGATCAGATCATGGAGCTTTCATTTAGACTGATGGGTTGTTACACCCAGGGGTTGCCCCCTCTGAAGGCCACCGGTGAACAACTCTCAGCAAGGTAAGGGCTCCACTGCACCAATTTGGCAAAAAAGCAGTTAGAAAAGCCTTTTAACACCACAAAAGTTCATAGATAATGCAAATGTGGCTGGTGTTATCTCTGTTGAATAGTTTCACTATATAAAAACAAAAATAGCTAATTTGCAGACTGGATGAGCAGCCATCAGTTCTTAATGTTTCTATTTAATTTTATGAGAGATCCCTTTATGTTTTTCTTTTATCTGCTGCCCTTCCCAAGCAGATTTTCTTGTTCTTCAGCATCCTTAAATGCTGAGCTGTCACGGATTGTGCTGTGGTGCTTCTGACTGGATCTGAGACAGATACTTCAGAGTTTGCCTCAGGTAGGAATAACTATGAAGATGCAAAAAGCGATAGAAGAGCATCAAGTATTCTTTATGAACTCTTGTTTGTCTGCTGTCGTAACAACTCTGAACAGCTGATCCAGAGGTAACTGGACAGTTCTTTCTTATGTTCATATTGAATTTTCTTTTACTCTTTATAGACTGAAGCAGCAAAATAATCCCTAAGGAAAGCATACTGATCCAATCTCAAACACCAAGCTGATTTACATAGAATTTATAGGGAAAACTGAAGTATAACAGCAATAAGAGTACTGGGGAAAGAGAAGAGAGTAAGGGTAAAGAAAATATGGACATATGGCTCTAGAAATCTAGAGATCACATTCAGTGATACATTCCCATACCTAATTTCAGTACCATTAAGTGCTTGCTGGCCCACTTTCTACAATTACTTATCTAAAATAGCCTTGCAGCTCTAATCATTAAGCTATTTTGTGCTATTGAAGCAGCACTGCTACTCTGGTGGCTTTGCTGCTATGCGCCGTGTCAACAGGTAGACAAACCACCATTGGGGCTTAGTAGTGCCAGAGCCAAAAGCTCCCAGACATTCCAGATCAAAGCCAGGCATGACTCACCAAACTCCAGGCCTCCCCTGGATTGGTGCATAAAATCCAGTGCCTATTTATGCATAAAAAGCTTTTTTTTTCTCCAAAGCTATTCAAATGTCAGAAATAAGAGATTATTATGACTTCATGTCATGTTGAAAGACAGGTGGAAGAGAGCACAATGTTTGTGTTAGATTCAAATGTCTGCCAGAATCATTCCTGTCATTGCTAATTGATGTTGCATCTGTCTTTAGATTGTGTCTATTGAAAAAAAAAAAAGAGCTGAAGATCTTATTCAGGGAAATAATTACAGTTGTACACTGGGAGATGTAAAATTAAAGTACACGGAGGGGAAGGGAGCCACATCCTATAATTTATCAAATTCCTACATCCCTGAAATATAATTAGATGCTGGGCAGCGTGCAGGCCCTGCTGCAGAGGCTACTGTCAAGGGGATAGCAGTGGTCAAAAATAGGCCACTGGCTTTCATTTATTCCATCCATTTTTGTTCTTCTGTTGTGGCTGGAGTATTAGTTTCCAGCTGTCTGGAGACAAGGCAGAGAAACAATGGCAGGCTTTATTAAGATCTAGAGACGTAATCCCCAAGCACAGTGCAATTGCACAAGTAAGCCGGAGAGGGGGAAAAGGGAATTCTGCTTATGTCTGGCTTTCAGGAATTTCACCCTCCAAAGTCCTTCAGCGTGGTGCAGTTACAGGCAGTGCTAAATCTGCATTACTTTGACAAACTTGCGTTGAAGCCATTGAAGGTTATTAATGGACACAGTGTATGAAGTAGCTCTTCATTAGAGACCTCGCATCCCAGTTGTACAGCTTGGGTTTTGGTTTTTTCCTCTTTTCTGTTTTTTTGCTCCCTTTCATGATGGCTGTGTGGATGGTAGCTGAACCCTTCACAGCTCCATGTAAATTCTAATACAAAGAACTGACTTCATCTGGTAAAAATTTACACTGTTCTGTAGAGTCAGACACCAGCTTATATCACATTGAGTGACCAGGCACACCCCTCTAGACCCTGTGCAGCAGAACTAGACTACAATATATGATATATATTACTACCATAAAGCACACATGGCTTAAGGAGACTCCGTCAGCCAGTGCTCTTGACAGACATGCTTCCTTCTCTACCTCTATCTCTGCTGCTTTCCTGTATTGAGGTACAATCTTCAGCTTTCCATTGGAAGATACCTGCGTAACCTGATTGCTTCACCCTCAGGAAGCCTGGGCTTGAGATACTCTGGGTATTCCTGATGTCCCAGACAGCAGCTGTTTTGCCACTTGATAGTAAACTGCCCTGGAAGGGCCCTTAAGGAGGAAGAGGTTGGAACAGCTCTCCCATGTAGCTGTCCCTTAAAGGGGTCATGACTGTTCTGGTGGGTTCAGTTCATTCCAGACTGGGTTTTTCACAATACACACAACAGCAATTGAGGCACTTCCTGCTGCTTTTCCTACCCAATGGAAGATGGTATGGGGAGTGGGAAGTGAAGCTACTCCGGGGTCTGTCCACTGAATTCCATGTACAGGGCAGTCCAAAGGACAGCAGTGGAAATCCTGCTGGAGAGCAGACAGCGTCTGCAGCAATCCAGCACCCTGAGTCCATGCTGGGATGTGGAGGTTTTGTGGCTGCCATCTCACAGGCTGAGTTAAAATCCGCAGCAGTCTCAGCTCTTACCTTGACTGTGGTTTACAGCATGAGAGTGCAAATGTCCTTTGCCCACATACTATTGGGTAACTACAAATTTATGTAAGTCATGTGAATTTCATTTACAATTCACTCCCAGAACATTGTTTAAGGTCTTGAAAGTGTAATTTTATACTAGTATCTGCAATTGTGAACTACAGCCTGAGGCAGTAAGATAATTTCCTGGTATCTAGGCAATAGAGTTTATGTATAGAACTGCTTCCTGCAGCTTCAAGGACTTCTGGTAGTTGTCTTTCTGATTCTATAACGTGCTTGTGAAACAAGGATTTTGTTCATAAGTCAGAAATCTGTGGTCGTGACATGAGATAAGAGAGATGTGTCAGCTTCAGCATTTATTTGTATTTCTGGCAATGGGAAACTAATTGTTTACCAGAAATGTTCATCAGCAAGTTCCTTAAGTAAATATCAAAATTTTCCGTTATGCCACTTGCTGCCTCACTGACTCCAGCTCTGAAGGAGCTGGGAGGGATGGACTCCCCCTGCATATGCTTCAAGTCAGGGGATTGTAAAATTAAGGTGCTTTTTTTTTACCACAATTCCCTAAGAGATGCATGTCCAGATGCAATTTTAATTTCTCATTTATATTTGCTATTCAGTGTGTGTAGGAGCCTCCAAAAATGAAGTCTTCCACGAGAATTAACTTAGAGTAATATAAAGTAATAAAAATTGATTGCGGCATCTTCTTGGTTGTCTTCTGAAAACGTACAAATAAATAACTGCTATAATGGGTATCAGTGTCTTCTGGAAGGCTTCCTCTTCCCCCCTCTTTCCATTTCCTTACAACAATCGGCTTCACAATGACTCATTGCCTTCGTTAGGAGCGGGAAGACATCCCTCATTATTCATTACTAAAGGAAGGACTTTGCTGCTGCACGGAACAGCCATGGCATTCTAATTCAGCTACCTTTCAAGAGAAAGGAGCCAATGTCATTCTTCCCCAAACTTTGCCAGAAGAGACAAGAAATAATGCTGTTTAATTGTCTCCATGTATAAATAGCCCATTGACGATGAGAGAATTGTGTTTTTAATGTTGCAGTCAGGAGGAAAAGATACACATTTTTCTACATTTGTGTCTCAATTTCAATTCTGGGAGCTCACGCTGAGACTCTCACAACGATAAATGATCATATATATGGATGTATAAATACCAAATGCATTTATTTATTTACAATTTATTGTTTGACTTTTTAATTACAGAGTGCTGTAGATGTATTACATAAATGTACACACAAAACATCTACTGTGTAAGTAATCCAAGGATATGTTTGATTTCAAAGGGAGTAGGGAAGACTGTGTTAAAATAATTGTTTTTCTTGATTTTATTAACACAGATGTTCCTTGCCTCTTTTTTCATTACTTTTTTTCCATAACTTTTTACTTGGATATCAAAGGATTGAGCTTGTATTATGTTTTTACTGCATTTTAATGTGGTTTTTATTAAGCTCTACTGCATGGACCATGCCTCTTTATAAATAAAGCTAGGATCATGTATTACTAGAAACCCCATTTCAAACTGTACTTTTGCCAGACTTGGTTAAGATTTTCTAGGAAGGGACATTATAATTGTGTGATTAATCTTCAGAAAAGGGAAATATGGCTCTGCAGTATTTCTTACTGTATTAACTTCAGAGATTTATAAAACCAACTTAAAACTGCACTGTAAGTGTGTTTATAATGACTTCTAGCTGATTTAATAATCCTCAAAGTTTGGTGACTGTACAGATCACAGCTTCACAAATACAGTCCATTACCTGTAGCATCCAGATGAAGTTATCAGGTGGAGGAAATTACTTGGGATTGTATTTCTCCTTAGCAAGGTGCTAATCCAACCTCTGGCTGAGGCTGGGGCTCTCGGAGCCCTTGTCTGCATTTATCCCATTGTGCAGTGGGGACATGTGCATGGATGATAAAGAACATCTTCATGTTGAAAGTGTGGCTAGGGTGCGTGTAGACCATCAAATCTCCATGCTGCAGTTGTAAGGCACCTGGTGTGGTAATGTTGTTAGGAAGATTTTCAAGCCAGCCTGTGATTCACTTTTTCTGTTGTTATCTGTATCTACAGAGTGCTGCTGCTGCTGCCACTCCCTGCAGCTGGCACTGCTTAAAGTCTCTCCTAGTTCATGATCCTGCAAAGCTTTTTCAATCCAAGGAGCCCTTGATCATGCAAATAGCTCTGCTAATTGCAGGTATTGCTACTGTCTTATCCCAGTGGAGTAAGAGCCTCTTGGACAAATCGTGGTGCGCAGGATCAAATCCTTAGGTTACATCTGTATGTGACAAGCCATGGCACAAGGTTGTTTTTAAAAGTCACCAGTTAAAACCAGTTGAAACAATGCCAGCATCCTCATGTTAAGCTTTCTGGCTGTGTGCTTCTTTCAGTGTTTCCAAGCTTTGCTTTTTGTAATAATGAATATCAAACAACAACTCTGGGAAGCACTTGGAGCTGGATTGGCAGATCTCAGTCTCCATTTAACATGCAAATAATCAGCCTGTGCCCACATATGGCCATTTGCTAGACCAGAACCCCATTCATTAACAGAACTCAGAGAGCTTTGGGTGGATGTGGTGTATGTGCATAACAAACCAGAGCACTTTATGCCAGGAAGTGCACCATACACAACACAGAACTGAATATGTTCAAGAACCCAAATACTGGACATGTTTTTGCAGAACCCTGATTTTTCTTTGTAGGTCTTCCAACACACCAGGTAAGTAACCAGACTTCAATCAACTGCGTATTTCCAGACCAGTTTTTTGAGATATTTTGTGACTTTAAAGCAATTCCTGACCTTCATCTCTCAGGTGGCATGCAGAGTTTCTGTAATCGTGCTAAGGACTGAACAAGAGCCCAACAACACCTACAAAATTCACCTTTTTGGCACTTTCCTAGTTTTCACTTTATTAAGCAGATAAAAGGATAGTGATTTCCTTTCCAGGCTTCTTTATTTGCTCTGTGATGTACTATGAAGTATCAGTCCAGTTCTTTGATCAATGAGCAGATTAAGCTGTGTGAAGCCTAATGTGTGCCTTTGCATCTGTAGGTATCCACTGTGACAATATCTGCACTCAGGGCCGCTGGGGACCAAACTGCTCCATCTCCTGTAACTGTGAGAACGGAGGATCCTGCTCCCCAGAGGATGGCACTTGCGAGTGTGCACCAGGATACAGAGGACCCTTGTGCCAGAGAAGTAAGACTTTCCATAGATCATAGAATCACAGACTGGTTTGGGTTGGAAGGGACCTTGAAGCTCATTCAGTTCCAACCCCCTGCCACAGGCAGGGACACCTTCCACTAGAGCAGGTTGCTCCAAGCCCCTTGAACACTGCCAGGGATGGGGCAGCCACTGCTTCTCTGGGCAGGCTGTGGCAGATGTGATGGCAGAAGCAAAGAGGTGGAAATGTTCATTTATGACACGAGACGGACAAAGCCAAAGGTTTCTGAGCTGCTTTAGCTCATGACTTCCTAAAGGCAAAAGCTAGCAAGGAACAACACTTTTACACACCAAACTTGGTAGGATCTGGGCAAAACCAGGCTCACAGTTAAGTCATGGTGAAGTAGAGAATACTTATTGTACAGTCAGCTATGACCCATCACATAATGACAAAAGTAACAAGACAATGTTTTCTTATAGGCCAGAAAAAGAAACACATCTGCCTGAAATAGCTCCTGTCTGATGCTCTGCTGCTACATATTAAAATGTGCTGAGGAGATAAAAATCCTGTCATATGCTCTATCTGGGAAGCTGTATTTTCCCCTTAGGGACTCTTATTCACTGATGCAAACTACACTCAAGCATCTTCCTGTGTAAACAAGAAATGGGTTTGTCTTTCTTTTCTGCAGCAGCTCTTGTTCTTCCTGTAAGATCTTGTGCATGCCCAGTTCATATATCCCCTTTGATTTCACCAGTTACACTTGACAGTAGAACACACTCATCTCTAAAAATAATTTGTAGCTGACAATTTTTATTTAAAGCCATTATAACGATGACCTCTAGCACTGCTGTAGTTAATGGCCTATAAGCATTTCCATTATAAACCCCAATTTCCAGGTGCTTCAGCATATCTATGTAGCTGTAAAACCTCTCTCCAAGGCTAAAATGTGGTGCTCAGAGCTTCAGGGAGTTGGAGAAGAAATTGTTTTACAAATTTGAAACCTTAAGAGTGCAAAACTTCCAGCAGTTAATAGTTTCTGACCTCCCTGAGATGAAAAAAACCTAGCTTAGTTTTATCAGCTGATGGCATGTAGGCTACAAGAGGCAAAATGTGTCCCCAGTTTGCAACTCCAGTAATCAGGCCAATCCCTGAGGATATTTGTTAAGAACCTAATGGGGAGAAATCTTTCTCCCCACTGGAGTGACAGCAGAGAGGTCCTATGGATGCTTCTACTATTGCCTCATGTTGCTGGAATTCCTCTCTGTGAATATACAGCCAGGGAACTCAGCTTCCTTCCACCTCTTCTGAGGGATACAGGCTCAAGACTATGTTGTGAAGAGGACACCTCTATAGGTGAAGGTAGCCTTAGCTTGTTAAGTTTACTTTCAGAATCATTCCAACTTTCCTCTTGGAAATTCCTTTAGAAACAGAATTTAGCCTGTAACTTAGTACTGAAGATGATGCTCATCCAACTTGTTCTATCTGTGATGAGGATCACATAAGACACCGGGATAGTTTACTGCTTAGGCCTGCAGAAGTGTCTTCAGGAATGATCCAGGTAGTTTTATAGCTAGTGCATCATCAACAAACCTGTCAGCTAAGCTCCAGCTGGAAATCTGCAGTAGTGTAAGGACCTGGCACACTCTGTGAAGAGATGGACCAAGAGAAAAACTCCCATTAGGTGGAAAAATAGACTGAACATGATACAGGAACCACCGAGCCAGAACTATGTAACAGAGAATCACAGGAGGAAAAATAAAAACATATAAAGTCATTTCTACAGTCACTTCACAGCAATTTAACATTCCTTTGAGCTTGTCTATTGCAGTGAATGTTTGGACAGTCAATGTTTTTTCATTCTACATGTGCTTAGAAGCAACGATAAGCCTTTATAAGAGACAGCGAGCCATAATCTTGGCACTATACCTTATGTACAAATTCTATAATAATTTCAATCCAGGTTTTAATCAAATTAAACATACAGTTCATGACAAGTTTAGTCATCTATCCGGTGTGATTACTGATGCAAATTAGGTGATTTTGTATGCTGCTACTGTAATTACCATTTTTAGATTCTGTTTGTAACTGCTGGATGCTGCTCTGCAATGGCACGTATCAACTGAGTGTCCCAGTTTAACACGCGATTGAACCTAATACGTCTAGAAATCAGCTTCTGACAAGTTGTTTAGACATAAAATATTGAGGTTTTAATTCACCTTCTCTGACTTCTTAGCTTAGTTTCCAAAGGAAATGGCATTCTGGGTTTCTGTTGTCTGTACAGGGGTACAGGTTTCTCTTACTACCTGTCATAAAAGCTTTGGAGTATGCATATTAACAGTATCTGCCAGTAGGCTGTGAGGTCTTGAACATCTTGAACTCACATGTTTTGTAAAAGAGTTCAGCTGGAGCAGAGACTTAAACTAGTGTCAAGAGAAAGAAGCTGCCGAGAGAGCTCTGCTGTATTATTTAATAGCCAAGGAGTTGTGTGAGGTGGGATGGTGTGAATGTTTGAACCACAGGCACAGCTTTACCCAGAGCTCACACTTTATTAACATGGAATACTCCAGAAAGCTTCCTAATCTCAGCTGTCCACAAAATTGTGGTTTTATAAATTAAGAAACATTGGTTTGGGATTAAGAGAGAGAATTCTGAAGCTCTCAGCAATGAGAAATGTGAAACCCTGTGATGGCTCATTTTGTCACTTTGTGTTGTCCCCAGTCTGTCCCCCTGGCTTTTATGGACACCACTGCAGCCAGCCCTGCCCTCAGTGCGTGCACAGCAGCGGGCCTTGTCACCACGTGTCAGGACACTGCGACTGCTTGCCTGGATTCTTTGGTGCTCTCTGCAACCAAGGTACTGAGCCCCAGACCCCCAAATGCCACCTCCTTTCCCAAGTTTCTGTGTCTGTGACCAATCACAAGATCCCTGCCTTTTTTCCTTGTTTCAGTTTAGATCACAAGAAATTCTTTGCTTTAGAGAGAAAATGCAAATAGGTACTTAGTCATCCTTTTGTAAATACGATGTGCTCCTGCTTTCATAAATAAAACAGGTCTGCTGCTCTGTACTGAAATGAATATGGAATGAGACACCTGCTGTAAATATATCAGCCATCCAATGGTTTCATTTCCCTTTCTGTTCAGCCTCTTGTATCCTAAGTGTTGATGGCACCTTCATGTAGGAGGTGTAGATACTACTTAAGGTAAAGGCTCAATATAGATACAAACCAAATACCCAGTTAATGCATGGAATCTTATTTACACTGTCTGGGACCTGACTCTGAATACCTAAAATCACATGCATTCAAACACAAGTGCAGAAGACAGATAAATTTGAAAAAAGGTTGGGAAAGTGAGTTAATTTCCACAGGTGAAGAGTAGCTTCAACTCCCCCTGATGCCCATCATCTTTCCGTACCTTTGAAAGTCAGTCTGCTCTTAACTTAGTTTTTATTTTCAATTTTATCCTAAAAATGCCCCCAAAATCATTATGATGTTCTGCATTACATACTGCTGTGGGACTTTCCTACATACAGATGTAAAGGGGGTGATTTGTAATGGCTCCTGCCCTCGTGAAGTCACCGTCCCTGTAAAAATTGAACTGACACGTTTTAATGTCCTGCTTTTCAGTGAGGTAGGAATTGCAGACAGCACTTATACAAAATCATTAAACATAGATTAAGTATAAGCATGTGTTCTTTTTCCCGTGCTGCATAGTCAACTAAACATTACAGCAATTAATTGATTAAAATGAACATATTTCAGTGAATTTGTCCATTTTCTGTGAGAAGTTAGCCAGATTTCAAAGCGTAACCAGGGCTAATTATCCTCTTAAGAAAACTATTTTATTTTTGCTCAGATGTTCAGCACTTCTGGTTTTCCTTTGAAACGTTGATCTATCCACCAAATTAATTTTAAAATATTCATGTCCTAATTAAAATCAATTTGTGTTGCAGTTTGTCATAATGAGTTAACATGTAACTTTATTTTGTAGAGAGAAAAATGCTAATTAATGTTTTCCATTAGAAAAATTGTGAAAGGAGGATTTCACTTTTGAATTTTCATCTCCTTGTGCCATCTCTGTTCCGGCAGCAGGGACATTCTCCCACCAGCAGCACATGAATGCAAGGAGCTGTGTAACCTCTGAAATTGCACAGGTTGAGGTGCTTGTGCTAAGGGTTCTGAGCAGCAAACAACTAAGCAGCTGTTTTATGAATATCTTTCACAATCAGGTAGCGAGATGGATTGATAATAACTTCTTATCGCTGCTAGAATACACCTGACATCCCACAGGGACTTTTGGAGTCCCACTTCTGGGCTTTTAGAGTTAATTAACATCGCTATCTGCATTGTACAACCAGATTGCTCCTGAAGAAAGAGGTATTAGTCCCTCCTTTACAGCTCTGTTTAAAAATGTTTGAGACATTTGAGAAAGTGCTAGTAGTTGGATCTCACTCCCTTGTAAGAGAGTCACTGTGCCGATCCTCAGCCTGCTTACTTAAATTAATGAGAACAACCATTTTGGCAGGACAAGTTTTATAATCCTTCTGCCTTGACATTCTGGAGAGCATCCTATTATTTCACTGAGACAAGAGGTGCTGACACATAGGAACCCCCCTGCTAGCTCTCACTGTGCAGACCGAAATGTTTCTTTTATAAAGTATAACCTGTTGCCTCTGTCAGCGCCAATGTTTGGATCACAAATCTTTCCCTGATTCATTAGCATTCCATGCTGCAGTGCAAATCAGCTCCTATTTTAAGGGAGTCTTTTGAGAACTATTTTTTTGTACATATAAAAAATCCAGCCTTCATATAAGTGATGTTATTTGTCTCTGTCTTAAAGATACAATAAGAATATGGCATTGAACTGCTTTATATAGAGCATTGGAACTGAACAGTGGTGTAGCACATGTGAGAACTTAGGCTGCCAGATCATTTCAGTTTTTGCTCTTTCTGTGATATGAAGGCTTTTCTTTCCTTCCCTCTCTCTGTGTCTGTTTATTGTTCTTTTCATTGTGTTTATATTTTGTGTTTAGTTTTATCTCTTTTCAGTTAGAGAACTGTTCTGTTTAGCACACAGTTTGAAAGCCCAAACCAACTTTATCAACTCCCACAGATAAGTCCACAGTATATAGAAATGCATGCGGAACATAACAGTGTGCACGTTCTTAGGTTTCTGCCACAGTAAGAGTAGAGGGTGGCATACTGTATAAAAGCAAATGAATCACAGCTCAGGATTTCAATCTATGGCTGATTCACAGCCAGGATAGATTGAGGTCACCTGCAGAGATTACTTATGAGGAAGTGAGGGGGGCTGAAGTGGTAAAACAGCTGCATAATTCAGGGAGGTGCCTTAATCACTTTTTTGACATCACTATTATTTACCAGGATACGAGTCCAGTTCCATTTGTTACATCCTTTGCAAAGATGGACTGTATGTTTTATCTTATTTTGAAAATACATCTGTTTTTGTCGGAGAACAGAGCCAATAAGAGCAGAGAAATTAAACATTTCATTTATTACTGAGCAGAGCTTTCCATCAACTTTAACATTAAAGATTTCCAGTAAGTTGGTGGGAGGTTGGAGATCTACATGTCTATTAATTTTATGTCACTGTGCTTAAGCTGTTACAAGATGACTCTCAAAAGGCTTAGAGTTTCTTTTCTTCCAACTTCAGGAGTAAGCTAGGTGGGCAAACGGAAATAGATGCTGATTTTGTTAGGATGTAACACATCTATTTAACAGCTGTCAGTCAAATATATATATATATATAACCCTTGGAAACCACATTTACAATCTAATTGAACACTTACTAGAGCAAGGGGTGCTGGAGAGGAATAGGTGAACAGATGCCAAAAGACAAGCATGACATTTCAACAACTGGGTATGTGCTGTATTTGTGGGAGTAGTCTTCCACCAGACTTGTATGGTAAAAATACTTCTGGAAGAGGCAGCCCTAGTCCTGGTTTGCTCTCTGCAGCATGATTTGCATCTGTGAGAAGCTGGGAGTCTGCCTCCCACCAGCACTGCTGAAAGTTGATTTTCAGCAAAGCCTAGTGTATTTACTACCAAAGGCAATTTCATGTCTCACCACTGTTTAATCCAGAAGGAATCAGGACCATGATGAGCTAGGCATTCTGACATGCCCAATATTGGAGTATTGCAGCTCATTCAGCCTCTTCTTGCTATCGGTCATTTCATGGGCACTGGCCTCCTAGGACAATACCCATGGTTTGGACATCAGCCATCATACCAGGTGGTAAGATTGGCAGCTTTTGGTCCATTATTGCTGGCACTATCAGTCATACAATACAAGGGATTTAGATTCTAGTGACAGACCTGGAATTAAGAATCCCTATTGCTCTTCATTTTCTTGAGACTTCTTCACGAGGCTGATCCTTAGACTAAAATGTTCCTTTCCTACTTTTGTAGTTCTTATTGCTGAGGTTGTAATCCTCTGAGCCAGCTCAGGACCCTGTTTCAGGGATTGCACTAAGGGATCCCTTGGCCAAGTGACCACATCAATCCCTTCCAGCCATGTACTTGTGTTTGTTGCTACACTTTGAATTTTTCTCAACTTTACTGTTCTCTTCCTCTCTCAATAACCCCTTTTCTCTGTTTTTTCTCTCTTCTTTTCATCCTTCCATAATGCTCTTTAATAACTGTAATCTCCTAACAGTGTTAGATTAATTTTCCAGCAGAAAAATGGATTTCAAGATTGCTTTTTGCTGTTGTTTTTATGCCTGAGATGTAAGGAAACAAAAAGGTCTTGAATACTTTATGCCTTTTCTTTCTTTCCAGAAGAACTTTGCCCATTTGGCTTCAGCAAAGAAAAATATGATTGCTTTTATCGCTAATTGCTAAATGTTAAGCCCTGTGACTTCCTCATCTTCATTATGAAGAGCCTTCAGTAAACTGCCTTTTTTATTTTCACAGTCTGTCCCAGTGGAAAATATGGGAAGAACTGTGCTGAGGTCTGTCAGTGCACCGAGAACGGGACATGCAACCCGATTGATGGAGCGTGTCAGTGCTTTCCGGGCTGGATAGGGACAGACTGCTCGCAGAGTAAGCAAAGGGTTATTTTTCCACCTCCACTTTAAAAATAATGTATTTTCCTGTTTAGTGTTTTCTGAAAGTTAAAGACAGCTTCTGGGGAAATCCCTGAAGTATTAGGGCAGCCAGTGCCTTACTCTCTTGATGGCTTATTTCGTTTAATTAATCTAAGTTAGCTTTGGCTTGAGTTAGTTTCTGCATTTGGAATTTGCAGAAGCTGTTACTAGCTGCTATTACAGGAAAGGGAGGTCACAAGCTCTTATCAGAAAAGAAAGCTCTATGCTCCCTTTTAATTTCTAGCTGGATTCCCTTTTATTTATTTTTTGAAAGAATTTTCTTCCAGCTATTGTATTAGAAATTATTAACCAGTAAATGTTTTCATGTACCAAGCCCACAGAACTGAGAAATTAGGCAGCTGAAATATTTCTATTAAATGTAATTTAATTGTTAAAGTCAGTGTGGGCTTGGAGGGATGGAGGATTTCTTCTTGAAAATTGCCCAGGTAGAAGATTGGCATTTGCTGATCCCAAAGTGTCATTTCCTGAGAGCATCCCTTAATTGAAGATAGATCACAGAGGGAAGCAATATCCTATCATTCAGAAATGTTACTTCATATTCAGGATACAACTAGCATATTAGACAGCATTCCAGAGTAAAATATATTAAACTTCAAGTGATAAAGTAGGAATCGGATAAAAACAGACGGCTGTAATTTTGCTTTTATTGTGTGTCTTCCACAGGCAGAATATTGCTGTCATTCAAAAATAGGGGGGGAAAAGACAGAAAACTCTACAGATTCCTCATTATATTTAGCCACGTAATTGGGAAATGACTGTTAGTCCTGTTAACCTTGAAAAAAGACGTTTTTTCTTAGAGAGGGAGGCAGCCAGTTCAGCAGCGCCCATTTCCAGTTTAGCAGGCAGAAGGACCTGGCGATAGCTGCTTTGTATTTGGGATGATCCAAGTGGGAACTTGGCTGTTTCCTCAGTTACCTTCTTGTAAAGAAAGAGTAAATCTCCCATCGTGAACCTGGCCTCACACCAGGCTCCTGCCAGCACCTGGCCTCACATACCCAGCTCCACTACTGAGCTATTTCAGTCAGACCTCCCTCCACACCAGTTAACCTGGAACGACCGGGAGACGGAGCTGCAAAGGAGATAATTTTAGCTCCAACTCCAGAGCCAGTTGTGGAGACACTAACAGCCCCTGCAGCTCTGCCTTACAAAGGCACTATAAAAGTATTGCTGGTTGCTTATAGCACGAACCCTTTAGGCCAAACCCTGTTCAGCTTTACATTGTGTGAGTTCAGTGACCTTTTGTTTGACTGACATCACAGCAGGGTTTTTTCCATTCATTCTCGCTTTAGAGATGTCTGTCATATGCCAGAAACTTGCATTTATTGTCAGAACTGGAGCCAGTGGCATACATGGAAATAGGCACCGTTTCCATACTTTCAGGTTTCCTGGGAACCATGCCTTATTAATTCACGTCTTTAATAGGAAGCAATGGGAAGTGCTTTTTAAAGCAAAAATATAGTTGTTATATATTGAAGGGTTATCATCATCTTGGATCTTTTAGTCTGGTGCTAATAACTGTAACTTACTGCATTCATTTTTGGAGGGAGGCTTAAAATAACTTTTGAAAATGTATTAATATTGTACTTGTTGAAGTATATAATAGACCTGGAGATTTTAATTTAATATTAGGCCCATCAACAAAAGCAGTCTGATTTGGTGGATGGGAATTCATACTGTAAGAAGGTTTCTTTACATTTTTACCTGAGTAGCACTCTATGCTTCAAATGAATGTGGTAATTTTAGTAGTTGATTGCATAGCAAAAGTAAACCCTGAATAGCTGTGCTTTATTATGCAAGAATTCCAGACTATCAAGAAGAAAATTAAATTACCTCCATATCTTAAAACCCTGTCTAAACTGTCTTCACAGATAAAGCCACTAAGAATAGAGAATGGAGAGTGCTGTAGTGTCAGGGGTCGCTGTTTCAGTAGTTCTCAGTGCACATCTACAGCAAAGAGCCGATCCTGTCACCTGACCTGCACAGGGAATCCTAGAATGATTTGTGTTGGAAAGGACCTTAAAGCTCATCCAGTTCCAATCCCTGCCACGGGCAGGGACACCTTCCACTAGAGCAGGTTGCTCCAAGCCCCTGTGTCCAACCTGCCCTTGAACACTGCCAGGGATGGGGCAGCCACAGCTTCTGTGGGCACCCTGTGCCAGCACCTCAGCACCCTCACAGGGAAGAGCTTCTGCCTCAGAGCTCATCCCAATCTCCCCTCTGGCAGGTTAAAGCCATTCGCCCTTGTCCTGTCCCTAAAAGCCCTTGTCCAAAGCCCCTCTCCAGGTTTCCTGTAGCCCCTTTAGGCACTGTGTCTGCCCTAAGGTGCCCCCTTCAGGAGCCTTCTCTTCTCCAGCTGCCGCAGCCCAGCTCTCTCAGCCTGGCTCCAGAGCAGAGCTGCTCCAGCCCTCGCAGCATCTTTGTGGCTTCCTCTGGCTTTGCTCCAACAGCTCCACATCCCTCTTGTATTGGGGGCCCTTGAGCTGGATGCAGAACTTCAGGGGAGGTCTCGAGAGAGTGGAGTAGAGGAGGAGAATCCCCTCCTTCAACGTGCTGGAAGAAAACCCTTGTGCCAGGGCTTAACAGCATGGGTGAAGTGCAGGTTGGTGCCTGGGTTTGCAAAGCAATCATTGGCTTGGAAGACCTGGTCATGGACAGGGAGTCGTTGCAGCAGTGCCAAGCTCTGCAATGCGAAGTTCTGCCTTTGCTGGTGTCTCACAGGTCCTCCCTTTATTGTTGTTCCTTCACAGCACTAACGCACTATCATTGCTTTTTTTTGTCAGCTGACAAATCTTTCTTATTTTCATAGTTTGTCCCACTGGTTTTTGGGGCCCTGATTGCTTTCATTCATGCAACTGCCACAACGGAGCAATGTGCAGCCCATACGATGGAGAATGTAGATGTACTCATGGTTGGACGGGGCTCTACTGCACTCAGCGTAAGCCTTTCAGAGACACTGTTGTGCCAGGGAATCTGTCAAAGTATGTGCTGCTACCTCGTGTCTCTTCCAAGTATTGCAGTCTTCCCTGTTAAACCACCTGCTCTTTACTTGTGATACCTTCACATCACCGCGGTGAAAATAGCCCTGAAGCTTTCCAAGGTTTTTTATGCCTTTGCATTCGGTAAAGGAGAGACCAACCATTTAGATTACCGATTCACTGTCAGAATTTGGCCAGCCAATGTCCCTGCTTGTTAAAATCCTAGTATATATGGTCTGATCTAGGAAAATGTTTGAGTTTTCTCGTCCTACTAGAGCCAAATTATCATAGAATCATAGCACTGTACAAAAGAGGAGATCAAACTCAGGTGAGCCTTTTAAGAAGGCTCTTTCACTTGCAAGTAATTGACTGATCTCTGGACTTTAAGAGTTTCTGTTTAACCATCTTCTTTCACTTCTTCAAAATGTAGCTTGTATAGATGGGTCAAGTTTTTGTTCTTCTGAAACATTTAAGAGGCAATTCTGTAAGACATGAGAAACGCTACTTCAAGAAAATTGGCTGTCATAGTATCTCTGCATTTAGATGATCAAATAAATGTTATTAAATATACAGAGGCTGAACGTCCGTAGATTTATAGGCTTACGTATTTTGTGCTTGTAACACATCTGAGTTTGTGTTTCAGCTTCTTTCTTAGTCTTCCCTTATTCTGATTCCTGAAAGGTTGCCCAGCTGCTTTTTATGGGAAAAACTGTGCCAATGTTTGTCAGTGTCAGAACGGGGCAGACTGTGACCACATCACTGGGCAGTGCACGTGCAGGACTGGATTTACAGGCAAACAATGTGAGCAAAGTGAGTAGCAACATGACTTTGTTTTTCTATTTCTCCAGTGGGGGAAGGGTGTATTTCAGAATTCTTTGCAGAAACAGGCTCTTAAATGAGGTGTTGATGTCAGCATGGCAGTAGCCCCAGGCACCTTTTATAATCCATAGGGAGAAGGCAGCATCTCCTGAATGCTGCATAGTCCAAGAGTAAAGAAACATAGTGATTCCTCTGCAAATTAGGACTCTCCATTCCAGCTGAAAGTTAGGTGAGGTAAAAGCAGGTCATTGCACTCAGCACTGACTGGATGGAGCTTTACCAAATGACTTGTACCTAATTAATAGAAAAACGTAAGCTGCATCACAGAATCCTAGCATGGTTTGGGTTGGAAGGGACCTTAAAGCTCATCCAGTTCCAATTCATGAACATCTTTTCTTTTGCGCATACTTGAACTCAGCAAAGCATGTGTCTCAGGACCAAGTTTGCATGCTCATGTGGGGGTTACATCTGGCACCACTGTAACTCTGTAAGTACCCAACTTACCCTGAATTTGTGTATACTCTTACTGCAACCAGAAGTGAAATAGGAAACTAGAAAGTTCCATCCTACATCATAGGTGAATTTACACAAGAACCTACATTTATCATTTGACATTGACAGCACGAAGCCTGAGGTTTTCTTTTCTGTTCAAACTGCAGATGAATTTATTTGTTCTTCTGCTATTTAATCTAGAAGTATCTCTTCATTAAGACTCTTCCTTCACAGAATCCTGCTGAATGGGCAGTCACACTGCATTGCAGATGAAATGCCTAAATGCAGATATCATTTCTGTGATGCAGTCCAAAAATTTAGGCCTCATTCATTTTAAGGAGGCTACTGGTTAATATCAAAGTGAGCATTAATGGTAATAATTTTATTTTTCCTTGTTTGAGGACCTGCAGATGGAAGAAAGAGGCACAACTTTAATACACTGCAGATCATTATACAGATACTAGCTACTGTTCATTATTTAAGAGTAAATTTTGCCTGCTATAAGTTACTTAGAGACTGACATTGAGAAGGTATCGTGCTATGCAAAACATCTGCAGTGACACACAAGAAGTCACATCTTAAAACAAACATAGAAGAACCATTGCAAGTGTGCATGCATTCAATAACGTGCCTTCTCCATAGAAGTAAGCAGGATGTGACAAAAGTTGTTTCTTTCAATTTGTTATTGAATAGTGCCTGAAGAAGTATAGTAAGCTGCCTACAGATGTATTGTAATAGCCCATCATGGTAACTGTGTGAATAAATTTCACAGCTGGACACTCAATCATTTTGCCTTTGATGGAAATACAAAGACAGGATAGAAATTTCTTCTATATTAGGAACCCTAATACAGAAGTGGAGCAAATCACACCATTCAGATTCTCAATTCTATAATTCCACATACAATGTTATATTCACCTTCTAGCCCTATTAGGGATAAGTATGAAAGCATGTGAGATTTGTTTGGTAAAACTCTATTGTGTTCACATAGAGGTACATTAAAACTTTTCTTTCCAACTTCCCCAAATACACAGCGTTGGTGGAGAATGCTATGCTCTTTCAAGATGTTGTCTGCAGCTTCTGAGCTCCTGCCCTGTTAAATTCTGTATACATGTAACATATATCAAGCCTTTTAAAGCCTCTGTACCTATTATTGGTTTCATCCTTGTAAAGTCTTGTAAGACTTTTCCAGAAAGCTACAGCTCAATAAGTAATACCCCAAATTGTACATTAAATATATTCATCTCCTGCTTTAAAATATTACTGATCTAACATCAGGATGTTATCCTAGAGACACTGAAACCAGGGAGACTTTTCTACTGAATTTTCCATGGCAAGCATTTCACTCATTCCTGAAATAAATAGAATTCTTTCCAATCTTTTCTTTGGCTTCCTAGAGTGCTCTCCAGGAACATTTGGTTATGGCTGCAAACAACTATGTGAATGCATGAATAATGCTACATGTGACCATGTCACAGGTACTTGCTACTGCAGTCCAGGCTTCAAAGGAATTCGATGTGACCAAGGTACAGTGAAATTCTGCCTGTAAAGTCTCTGTCTATTTCTCTCTCTCCCCTTCCAATGATGTACTCGCTTTAAAGAAATAGTGTTTCAAAGATGAAATGCATGATTCAATTTACAGTGTGTTATGAATTACTTTTAACAGCGGCTCTTATGATGGAAGAATTAAACCCGTATACTAAAATTAGCCCTGCTCTTGGATCAGAGAGGCACTCAGTGGGAGCAATCATTGGAATTATTATTCTCCTTCTAATTATTATGGTCTTGCTGGCACTATTTGTGTGGTATCGACGGAAACAGAAGGAGAAGGGCCATGACATGCCAAGTGTATCTTATACTCCAGCCATGAGGATGACTAATACAGATTACTCACTTTCTGGTAAGGGTCTTTTTATGTTAATCAAATATAGACTCACATTTCTGTATGTTGGAGAAATATAAGCTTCTGTGATGTATAAAATGCATTACTGAGCCTCAAAAATGGTACTTCTGTTCTTCCCCTGAGTACTGAGATCATTTAACACTTAACAGGGACAGGAAACCAAATATAACTGCTTTATATATGAAAGTTTAGTTCATACGATACAGGATATACCTAAGCAAGAAACATGCTACATGGAATATGTCAAGTCCATGTTTTAAGTGGGCTGCTATTGCAGTGCAGAGAAGTTTTCCTTTTGTGAAACACTCAGAAGACGACTTTTTTTGCTTGAGGAATGGAATTGAATGGGTCAATCATAAGGTTTTATTTTTGTCTATGTTGCAGTCAGTGATTTGAGGCATCCTATTTGCTGTCACTTCCTTCTGTGTGCAGCCCAATCCCCATCATCTAGGCATCTGGTGTAGATTTTCTTCACAGGAGCTGATGAAAGCAGGAGAGTGGAAGAGGAAGGCTCTTTAAGATCAAAAAAAGTCATACTGAGCTCTCATTTCTTGCTTCTTTCTATCTTCTGCTACTGCTACAGAGGACAGCTTTTCTTGACAGCTTGGGTAAACATTGGAGGATGCGATCTCCTTCTTAACACTGTTATTCTTCTTCATTCTTCTGTGGCCAGTCTCATAGGATGCCAGACAGGAGACGGCTTCACTTCCTTCTTGTTTCCTCTGATTTGTCCCTACTGGGGGACATCAGGGGCTGTCTGCTGAACGCCATTGACTAAACTCATAGTTAGACCACCCAGGCCTATACTAGAGCATTTTTATTTCTGAGAGCTGCAAGATGGGGAAAAAAAAACCAGCCTTGGACTTGCTCCCATTGCCTCTTATTTTTTAATTTGGGCTTTGCAGGCTCTGCTTAAGCCGCCCATTTGGGTAAGAAATAGATGCAAGTGTTGCCAGAGAGGGCTTGTCTGGTCCTCGGCTAGCTGCCAGCACAACTTGGCCTGATATTTGTCATTTCAACATCATTTGAAGAGCCAGACCATGAACATGCAAAAGACAACTGTGGCACATCTCAGCAGTGGCGAGGCTCCGAGTTCCGAGAGAGCAGATCGCAGCCACTGGCATGGAAAAATGTTCTGAACTTCTCAGCAATCCATTTCTTTCCTATTGGCACTGTATCCATGTGTTTACAAAGCCTGCTACACCTCATTTATTGCTGTGCTTTCCCGGTTAATGTATGTGCAACCCAGCATGCTTCAGAGGCACAACTCAGAGTTAGCAAAATAAGGAGAGGAATATTGTTGGGAGTTCCTGACTGGAGTGATTGACCTTTTCCTTCCAGGCAAAAATCCCTCAGTGGTTTTTTCTCCATGTTTTACCATGCATGGAGACTTCCCGGTCAACCTGATGGCATTCCAGTCTCACACTCTGCACAAGTCCAAGAGAAGGTTAATGCTGAGGAAGGATTCTCTCATCCTTTGAAGCTATCATAACCAGACGACTTTCCTCCTCAGCCACAGAGAGAAAGCCATTACGTCTGAAGATGCTGGTAGCCCAGGACTGTCCTTGGAGGTTCTGTCTTTGTGGGCATTTCATCTCCCTATACAATGTTCTTCACATTCCTTTCAGGTGCAGCCACCTGTCCCAGAGCTCCTGATGCCACTTTATACTTGAGTACTTGAGGAAAAAAAAATATCTGGGGATGGCTGAATCCATGAATCCATCATAAATACCTAAGGGATCACATCCGTCAGCTGCACTGAACATGAGAAATGGTTCTTGGGCAATGGCAGTGAATTTAATTCTTGCCCTTGTGGCATTGCTGCTCTGCGTCAGCTCAGTACCACGTCCTTGCAACGTGGAACAGCACAAGGTCAGTGGTGCTGTACGGGCTTCTCTAGAAACAAATTGGATAATGCCTCCTTCCTCTTCATCTCAGTCAGTGATGGGGATGCAGAGACTGGGCCTTTTCTTTCTTCTTTCTTTCTTTGTGCAGTCCTTGTAGCAATGTAAGTTTTATCACTCAGGAGGCTGCAGCTGAGCAGGGTCAGCCATCTCTTTCTGGAGGTCACGAGAAATCTGCTATCTGATCTTGGAGAGGAAGACTGAGTTAGAAATCTCACAGCCCCATCTTCATCTCATTATAAATTGTCTGCAGGTATCACTATTGTTTCAAGTTATGGTCTTTGTTTTATACGGGGCATTTACAGCTTCTAGACAAGGGCTTCTGAAAGCTCCCTGACAAATTCTGTCTGTTCTCCAGTACATACCCCTACTGAAACATTCCACCCATCAGTAACCTTCCCAGCTTTGGCCTTACCCATGCTGTTTTCAGCCTTTCACTTCCACAGAGTAGAAAGACAGCAAAAGGTGCTGACATGCATCTTGCCCAGCAGCAAATGGGGAGGTGGATACTGAGACAAGATCACAGTTAAGAAGCAGAGGCTCACAGCATGGATGGATGGCAACAACACGTGTGTAAATGAGTGCATGTATGCATTTGTGGGTTGCAGACCATGCTGAAGGACAGTAGCAGTATTACATAGACGTAACAGGGATTTCAACCCTTACCTGGGGTTTTTTATGTGGATTCAGGGCAGAATACTACACAGATGTACTTGTCCAATTAATATAATCCCATGCAAACCCATGGACGTTAGCAGGAATTCCACCTGAGCAATGACTGCAGTATCCAGCCCTGTATAGGTCGTACCATTATGGCAAGTCTGAATCATCACTGTTACTCTTTTGCCTGTTTACTCTTGTTAGGGTAGTGTTGTTATTGTTGCTTCTGAATAGAGTCACATACACAGATCCCTGGCTCCTGGAGGCAGTAATTTCTTCCAGCACATTAATTTATTTCTGGAGGATGTTTTCGGTCTTTACGTCTTCAGCTCTTCTGATGCTGATAATCCATGCATGTGTGTGAGAGAGATTATAAGGAAGAGGAACCCCCTGGGCAGCCCTTAGATTCTTTTGCATTTGTGGATGAACGATGTGGCAGCAAAACAAACACTATGCCCAGAAGCCAGTGGAAAAGAAAAAACACCCATGCTGGGAGAGCTCAACCAGAGCACATGGATCTGAGAGCAGACTTTCCCAAATGAGCCTGAAATCAAAATGGTGCTCCCCAGCAGAAGAACAGTACATGGCACCCAACAGAAGATTTTAAAGTGCAGGTTATTTAATTAAAGAAGATGAGGACAGAAGGGAAAACTATGCAGCAGTGCTGGAGAACAGCAGAGATTTCAGGACTTTCACAGAGACTTGGTTATGGGCTGAAGTGATGCTTGAGGTGTTATCAAGGTCTTAAACTCTCAGATTATGCTGAGAGCCGAAACCTAAGCAGAGCTCAGTACAAACAGAGCATCATGGATCCTGCACCCTAGACAAGATATTTACAGAAATGATCTGCAGATGATGTGTAGTAGGAGGTGACAGCAAACCCTCCTGCTTGGAATCTTCAGCCACCCCACTGACACCCTGTATGGGTGGAGAAGACCCACACAGAAGAAGAAAACAGTTCCATTTTGCAGCTTGAGCTGTCTGGGTGTGTATTTTCTGCAGGGTGCTTACTTATTCCCTGTTTTTGTGGCTGGCCTTGTGCCCCATTTCCCCCCCCCCCTGCCCTGCTGCCACTGCAGGGTGGGGACCAGGGCTCTTGGTGTCACCCCACAGCCCTGCTCAGAGTAGAAGCTTAGTCTTTCAAGTGACAGAGCATCCTGGCCTTCATCCAGACCTCCTGGGTCTTCCACTGGAGCACAGCCTCAGGCTGGGGGGACTCACAGACAGACTGCCACCACCGATCCCTTCCCAGGCCTGATCTCCCTTTAACCTTTGGGCTTTTTTTGTCTTAATTTAAATCATTCTCTTTCTTTTAAGCATTTAAGTCTCTGCTTACTGTTCAGAGCAGAATAAAATTCTCATCTTTGAGAAGAGAGAGGTTTTCGTGGGCTGTTTTACTCTATTTTTTAAACTGGGATAGCATTAGATTTGAATGTGATGTATTTCCAGCCAGCAGTTATAAGAGCTTCATGAATAAATGTGTAGAAAATGGACTGTGCTATCAAGGTAAATCAGCCTGGGTAGGTACTTAAGTATCGACCAAATGGAACTGTGTAGAAGGAGTAATTCTGAGTATACGGTGCTGCATGCAATGAAGGAAGAAAAGATTTTTGGTGATGCAGACTGGTGTACGAGCCCAGGTTCATTAATTCAGCAATGTGCTACATAGTAGGACAGGCTGGTAGGCTTTTCCTTCTACTCATTTCAGGTGCACAAAACAAGCTAGGGCCAGATAAGCTGGGTGTGAACTTGAAATGTGTCAGCTGGCTCACAGGAGCTGTCCGTGTGTGCCCTTATCTTGCAGCAAAGGCAGGGGACTGTGCTCCTTTCCTTGGAGCTGGTCCTTCTTGCCTGCAGCTGGGAGAGGGCATTGACAGATAAGAGAAGGGGGAAGGCAGAGCTGAGAGCTGGTGTGACTCAGCCGTCAACACTCACCTACAAAGCAGAAAGACACAGATTCAAGTGTCTATATTTAACTGGGAGCACAGGTTGTGAGAAGGATGGATGAGCTCTGCTCCCCTGGGGAGCTGCCAAGCCCTCCTTTAGCAGGTTCAAGGCTGTTTGTGAGCAGCTGTGTTTGTGATGGGCACACGCTGTTTGGGTTCCAGCCCGAGTTCTCATTATCTCAAGAGATATCTGTTTCTTGTTAATTCTATTGCAAATATCACAGAGTTATAGTGAGGGGAGATGGCAGAGTCCTGGCAGCCTGGCTGCTGGGCTGGGCACTGGCTAGCTGAAAGGAGTTAAATGCAATGACTGTAGCTCTGGAATCACATCCTGATCAGAGATATTTTGTTAGCAGCAACCTCAGAAAATAGCTAGTACTAAAAGGCTCTGCACTTAGAGCTGACCTCAGAAATGGCTCTGCATGTTTCATAGGAAAATAAATGTTCAGTCAGATATGCCTGTGGCTGGGCAGTGCCCTCTCTCAGCTCTGTGCAAGAGCAGTTGTGGTATAGACACCCTGCAGATAAAACTACTTACTCGAAACGGGATATTTTGCAGTAAATTAAGCTAAATCTAGATCTCCACAAGATGTCAGCAAAGCAAAGTGCATGCTCATGGGAATGCAAACACAGAGGGCAAGGAGAGGCTGATGGTGACCGTGTACCCCCCTGCCGCAGGCAGTGCCAGCCAGGTCTGTGTCCTTCCTCACCCATCTGCTGCCTACCTCAGTTAGACATCACTGCGATGGTGACAAGCAGCCATCCCAGCACCTCATTACCCTTTCAATGTGAAGGTGTTTCCTGTAACTAACCTTTCCACCTACAGTTTAAGCCCATGGTTTATTAAAACCCATTCATTTACTTCTTACAGGGCTTGGCTATTCAAATGATGCTGCTTCTCATCCTTTCTTCTGATGGTACCTTGAAATATGTATCAATTTGTTATTTATCAATTTGTTATTAAGCTGGAACCTGATTGGGATTGATGTTTTCATTAGAACTGCCAGTGTAAATATGATGCCTTTCTTGATAAATTACTTTGTTTGGTAAATGTGCTGGTAAGTTAAAGTGAGGAAATAGATGAAATGTCTCTAAGCATGAACACTGTAATTGCCCAAGTTTGCCTTTCAGAGATGCAGCTTTCTGGTTTTCTAAGTCTTTGCATAAAAAGCTATGTAAAATGTTTTGGACTCCTTGGTATGGTTATAGCACCTGAATTTCTGACATTGACTACCTTTTTTGGATCAAAAAAGCTTTCGTTAATTGTTTCATAACTCCAAGGGTTATTGTCATCAGTAGCTCTTACATGTGTTTAAACTAAGGAAGAAACTGTTGCAGACCATGCATTTCCTGAGTTTTGCATTTCTTCTCACCTGCAAAGCAGCTGGACTGCCAGGAATCACCTTTTTTTAAGACTTTCAAAAAGATAACACTGCATTAATGAAATAATTTGCTTTTTTATCTTATAGGGATGTTAATAGTCCAGATTCACACCATGATAATGCAGGGTAGTTTTCACCTGCAGATGTTTTGTAACACATTTAACAAAGTTCTCTAAGCTAGATCATCTCTACCATGCTTTCAGTTTCTTAAGAATCACTATGGCTTCCAAAATACTTTGTGATGACTTGTTTTCTCCCCAGATGTATCTCAAGGTAGCGGCAGTGTACATTGTTTTTCCAATCCAAGCTACCACACTCTCTCATGTGGTGTGACTTCACGCTTCTTTACCAGTAATCTGGATGGAAACAGCTCCAGTAAGGTAGATATCATCCCATCCCACTGCAGCAATGTTCTTATCAGTTCAAGGAAATCAACCAAAGCAATGCCTATTGGATCCTGTGGTCTGCCAGCATTATTTAAAACCCCAATGTAGCAGTTCCGGGCATGGGAGCTCTAACAGACACAAAAAGGTCTGCTTTCTGTATGTGTCTTCGTAATCTCTGTGCGTGGTAACTGGAGTTTAGCACATGCCTGTCTGGGTCAATAGTGTTAGGTGTCTAGCAACTGTAAGGTATGTTTGCTTCTCAGAGAAGATAAATAACTAGAGTAATTATCCATTAACGTAACAAAAGTAAATCAATGCAGCATTAAGTCAGTAATCTACCTTGCTTTGTTTCCCAGATCAGTAGACACACAAATTCCCCGCTGACAGAGACAAGTAGATAGATGCAAGAAGGTATTTAGGATGCTTCTGAGCACTGTTCTCATCCAGGGACATTCTGAGAGCTCTGCTGTTACTTATGGCCTTCCAGCAGAGCTATTCAGGCTGTATTGCTCAAACATCCAGGAGTTACTTATCACATGCTTCTATTGATTCCCTACAACCATTCATGGTCAACACTGTCACTCAATTCACCATGTTAGCAATAGGTTCAGATATGGGAAGTGTAAGACAGCTCTTCCTTTTAGAGCCTTAATAAGCCAAGGTGGGGCAAAGGGCAGGAAGCAGAGGAAAAAGGAAATACATTCGATTCCATCAAGGTTGTCAGCTTTAGAAATGATGGTACTTGCAGGCTGTGTCACCTTAATCCAAATGTAGCTCTGCTAACTGGAAAGCCATGAGATCAAGATTAATGCAAAAAAAGACACGATTGTATGAGACAGGGAATGCAAAAATATTTCTCCATGTGCTCCTGTAAGTCATTCCTTGGTTATTAAAAGAAAAACTCATTAAAATGTAATAAAAAGGCTGGCTCCAGAGATTTCTGAGTTTAGACAGGTGTGTAAGTATGTTTTCCAATGTAGATGGTCCCCTTGCATTGTACAGTTTTGTTTCCCAAATTGGAAGCGCAAACGCTCATAATGTTAAACTTAGGATGAACACCATGAGCGTGGGTCTGGATCACTAATCCTGTTGCAGTAATTTAGATGAATTCAGAAAAGGTCAAAGCAAGCACCTATCCTGGGTTCCCAGCCTGCAGTGCATCTTGTCGCAGAGCTACTTCAAATATGAAGCTGCAGGAAAGGTTTCAAACCCAAGAGGTGCATTTGGACCAGCCTGGAAGCTGCTCACCCTGCAGTAGTTGTTATCAGTAGTCAGTCAGCAGGTTGTCCTGAGCTGGTGTTTTCAGGACACTTATCAAAATGTATGGCCTGATGTTTCCTGTAGATCTCCCACCATCTTACTTATTCATGCGAATGCTTTACAGTACTGAATAGCTGAGGGTGGACAAAAATAAGCTACTTCTGTCTATGCAGTTCTCCAGCCAAGTAAGACAAAAGAGCATATAAAGCCCCTAATGGCTGCCTTAGAGAGTTTCATTTCCAAATCAGTTTGCCTGGTGCCATTCCCACTTTCTCAGGGAAATGTGCACAAGTTGTACTTGGAGGATTCATTTCTTTCTAGTGCCAGCTGGGGTCACAAAGGAACCAGCACAGATGCAGGATGAAAAAAAATGGCAGAGGAATCTCTGAACTGCTGAGCCAGAGCCCTGGATGTGTTTTCCTCCCCATGCTCAAAGGAGATCATGCCTTGAGGCGATGGACTGGAGCCATTCCTCTATCCCTTCTTTCAGAGAGACAGCTTGGCCAAGGTACAAAGACAGGGCAATGGGGAGATGCAGCCCTGCTTCAGTTTGAGAAGGCTTTTTCTCTTATGTGCTCTCCCTGCCCCTCTTGTCTTCTCTCTTTCCATGTCTTATTTTGCCCTTTCTCTCCTCTTGGTGTCCTTTCCACTCTGTTGTTTTTCCTGGGTTTCTTTTGTTCTGTTCCTTTGTGGGTACCCCACTGGGGAAGAGAGGTGGGTGAGGATGGCTGATAACAGGAGCTAAACGGTCTGTCATCACACTGAGGCCCAGAGTTTGGGAGTCGGGTCTGTCTTCATAGGACGGGAGCAATGCCAAGCCTTCCCGCAGCTCTTCTAGGACCAGTGGGAGGTATCTCACCTCCTCTTTTCCCCTCTGCCAGACAGACTTTTGGCCACTGCTCGGGCCTCTATGCATGTCCTGAAGGTAAAACCTTTGAAATTGCTGAGAGACAAGTGTGAGCGGAGGCATTAAAACCCTCCTGGTGTATATGGGGCTGGTTAGTTGTGCTAGTGGAGTGCTCAGACTGGAACACATGCAGGCAAAAGAGCAAGTAGGAGGATAAGGGGGAGCGTATGAGAAGAGACTAAAAAAGGCTTGGCTTCTTTTATCCAGCAAAATGAATGCTGAGAGGGAGTTTGATTGCCATCTAAAAATACAGCGAGGTAAACACTAGGAGGGAGAAGAGCTATTTAAGTTAGATGACAGAGCTGGCATGAGAACAAATGAGGATGAACTGGCCATGAATGCATCGAAGCTGGAAATTAGATTTCTAACATCACATCAGTGAGATTTTGGAATAGTTTCCCAGTAAGCCTAATGGGACAAAGAAATCGGATTACAGTTAAAATGGAGCTTGATCAGCCATCGAAGTGATTATGTGCCTGGTGTTCACAGCAAAAGGCTGGACGTGGGGACTCGGTGATCAAAGCCCTTCCAGCCCTGTGTCCCTAAAGCCTGCTCCAGCTGCCAGCAGGAGTTTGCAGGGCTCAGCTTTGTCTCTGTGCAAGGCTCAGGAGAACCATCATTGGAGTTAAGGAGGAGGCAGAGGCAAGTTTTAAACTACCAGCACCTCACTACAAGTAAACACTCTTCCCATGTGAGTGAGCTTGCGAAGTCAGTTTGGGTGAAATGCTGGCCCCGCTGAAGTCAGTAGATACTTTACTACCAGTTTAAGCAAAGCCAGAATTTGACCTTTATTTATTAGCTCCTACAAGTAGCTTTGGCTTTTATTCTTATGCCATATGCAAGTAATAATGATGCTGCAAAGATCACGCATGAACTCAAGTGAAACTGCAGAATTCCTGCACCAAAATTTTCCAAAGCAGATAGATAGAGATACACACTCACTCCATACTCATGTCTTTACATCAGAGCTCTCATTGTTTGAGTCAAAGACCAGCTTTTCAGATGCTGAGGACCTGTTGTGTTCAGAGAGGGGTCAGTGAGACCATTCACAGAACCACTCTCGATGCTTCAACGCCAGCTCTGTGTCTGAGATTTGAATTGTGCATGAACACAGGAATATATCTGACTTCTACAAAAGGCTGTCAAAGTTTGTGAAGACTACTCTGTATAAAGCATGAGGCTGCTGCCCTGGTGTGTCACAAGCAAATGGAGAATTCTCACTCTGTGCCTTTGCAGAGCTCTTAATGCCACCCTCGCTCCCTAGCAAAGGAGAACACCATCGCAGCTAGAGTCTAGATGTTGCTGGCTTCTACAGACATCATAAAAATCAATTGCTATTAGATATCCTGAATTTTTAAAGCCAGCAGGTTCCCATCTGTTAAAAGAAGTTCTAAATTCTACCGAAGACTTCACATAAAATTAGAAACTGCAAAACAGAGGTCGCTGGAAATGGTCTGACTGGATGTCACCCAGCTAATAAAAAGGAATTCAACCGCAGAAAGTATCATCAAAGTACCTTTAACTAAAACTTGTCCAAGGAAAAAAGACTGCAAATACAGAATTGCTGCAGAGTGTTCAGGATGGCCATCTAAAACTGAGAAACAGAGGCTTGGACCACGGAAACCTGAAGTCAGTAGTCAGGGAAATTGATGGCAAAACTCCTATCGATCGCTGTCCTGGAGGATAAAGGATGATTGAGTTCCTGCCAGCACTTCTTTGCCTAATCACCATGGACTTCTTTAAAAACCCAAGCATTGACAAATGGCATGCTGGTGACCAGCTTGCCACTGGGATCCATCCAGCTATTTCAGATGGGCAGCTAATGATTTGGCTTTATTCATGCTAGCATCTCGTTGATCTTAAAGGCAAAGTTACCAGATATGAGGCAGTTTTAACCAAACTGCTAAAATTAAAAGGTAAGATTTTTAGTGGATAAATTTACTATGAAGTATTTTTTCCTCCAGAAAAGCAATTTTGCTTCACACTAAAAATGGAAGTATCTTGTATCGTAAAAAACAAATAAGTTAACAAATTATAGTGTGTTAAGAAATGATGGTAGCACAAAGAGACAGCTATAATCACATTTCTTCATAATGACTGCATTCTGAAAAACTCAGAAATGTCCCCAAATCATTTCATTAAAAAAAATCAATTCTAGCCCATAGCTCTTCACACCAAATTTTAGGTTTGTGAGCTGATTTATAAATCCTGCAAAGCTACAGCTTTTAATAGAAACCCCAAGACTTTAATAAATGTGATTTAAGTGGTGCAGCTGGATTGAAAATCAGAGTCTGTGGATTTCTGCAGGTCTGGAAATGAAGACCAAAGCTGTGGGCTCTGCTGATGGAAACTGCCAGTGCCCTTGGTGGGGCTGTATCAGGACAGGGTGTAGAGCCAGGAACTTCGGCTTCATTCCCCCGTGGCCACTTTACAAACCCATCTGCTTTTCCTCACCTTTCTGTTCCTTGTTCGCTCTGCCTCCCCCATCCACCCATCCCATGTATCTGCTGTCAGTGTTCGTGCTCCCAGCTTTGGGGAAGTACAAGGAACTGCTGATTGATGAAGGAATGACTCCTGTGCTGTCAGCTGGGAGATACCGGTTACATAGTCCGTGCCAGGAGCAAGGACGTGAAGTCACAACCACTGCTCTCAGGCAAGGATTGCCCCAGAAATCCTGCAGGCAACCAGCTTTAGCAACTTTCTCTCTGCTCTGGGCCCATCCTTGAGGAGAGTGGCTTGTGCAAAGGTGCCCAATGACCTGATGACACATGTTACCTTACTGGGAATATATGGAGACAGAAGATCAGAAGGAGCAGGATGAGGCACTAGATGTAGCTGTCACTGCTTTGCTGGTGCTGTCTGATGTGAGATTCATGGGCTGTGGGGCCACAAGGGACTGTTGTGATCGTCTGGCTTCATTCCCCACACAGCACAGGGCACAGATCCACCCTGAATTAATGCCTCTTTCAAGGGCAGTGCTGGTGGCTCCACAGCAGCAGGGTTTCATTCAGCCAGGGCCTGGCTTTCACGTGGATTTGAAATGGGCTCCTTTCTATGTGCTGGCATTGATCTGTTTTCGTCTGTGTGTGTATCTGTGTGTATATTTATATGTTTTTATATATATATGTATATATATTGCACACATCTGTGTGTGTGTGTATGTGGCTGGGGTATTTGCACTATTGTGCATCCTGAATCTTTCTTCCAGGCTGGAGTTCAGCCCATTTGGAGCACAAGTACGTGTTTTACAAATGAGGAATCCTATTTGTGTACCTCTTCAGTTGAATAGCTCTAAAAATACTGTGCAGGTGCTTGTAGAGACCTAACATTGTGTATGAGTGTATTTGCACAGCTTTTCCTACCTGTGCTGTCTCCTGTGTCTCTGTGCTGTGCTCACACCACGGTTCCTCCTGTGTCTGTTTAAGCCAGGGCAGATAACATCTGGTGTAAAAACACGGGGTGTTTTTACATGGGGTGTTTTTAGAAACACCACTGTCTGCATCCTGAGTCAATGGAATTCAATCAGCAGGATTCAGTCAGTGAGGGCAAGGTTTGGCCTCTGGTTGTTACAAACCTTCACCCAAATGAAACCCAGTTTCTACGATCAGATAAAAGCTTCTAAATGTCAATGGGCAGTTTGTAATATATGGTGTAGTTGTCCTAAATGTGGTGTTCCTGGAAGAGAGGAATATTTGTGGATGCTTTCCCTAGAGATAAGGGAGAGGCTGCAGCCCTCTGCAGCTTTATCCTCAGTGGCCCACCTTTGGGAAAGCTTGCAGAAGAACGTCAGGCTGGTTGGGAGGATCCTGTAGGTCCCCATTGCCCTATTTATAGAGGCAATCCTGACCCTAAGCCCTTCACAGTGTGGTCACTACCTAAATCAAAGGGCGGAGGAGCTGCGTGGCTGCCCAGCCCCGTACCCTCCTCCCCTCTTCGGGTCCAGCATTTCTCCTTCCTGCTGTGTTTCTCCACCTCCCACGACATAGTTACTCCTTACAAGCTGTGGTGTGCTCCTTGCAGCAGACTCAACTGGCTAAACCACGTTAGCTGTGGTGGCACAGAGCAGCTTACCCAGCTGCTACATGGGATAGCCCCTTTACATCCCTCTCCATCTGGCTGTGTTTCCTTTAAGCAGGTCTCTCCAAAACAGGGTTTGGGCCATGGTCTCTCTTTGCACAGCATCCTGCACAGTGCTCCTCACCCTGGGAACCAGCTGGGATTTTATATTCCAATAGACTTCAGTACATCAGTGGGTCTTAAAACCTGTTATGAAAGCTAAGCAAAAATTAATGAGAGATCAGGAAAAAGGAAACGGTTTGGTGATTTTGAATGCTTCCTTTCAATTTTAACCTCCATTATTGTTATTCATTTTCTTGTAAATACAGCAAAATAGCAGAGCTGGGCAGGAGCTTTCCAGTTTGGAAGCAGACACAGGAGAGCTGTGATGGCTTCATAACTATAATTTTTCAGAATCAGGGTTGGGATTTGCTCTTGAACTGACACTTCCTCAGGACCAGCAGATGTGGCTTTTGCGGGGCAAATGTTGAGGTGGAAAACTCAGCAACCACAGTGATTCACAGACCCTCCTTTCTGGGACTCACCTGATCACATAGAATCACAGAATGGTTTGGGTTGGAAGAGACCTTAAAGCTCCTCCAGTTTCAACCCCTGCCACGGGCAGGGACACCTTCCACTAGAGCAGGTTGCTCCAAGCCCCTGTGTCCAACCTGGCCTTGAACACTGCCAGGGATGGGGCAGCCACAGCTTCTCTGGGCACCCTGTGCCAGCACCTCAGCACCCTCACAGGGAAGAGTTTCTGCCTCAGAGCTCATCTCAATCTCCTCTCTGGCAGGTTAAAGCCATTCCCCTCATCCTGTCCCTACAGGCCTTTGTAAAATGCCCCTCTCCATACGCAGTCCAGCTGAGCCGAACGCCCCAAAACAGCAGCTCCTTGTCCTTTGCTGACCACCATAAAAGATGCTCCAGTGAGCTCACCCCAGGTCCCCCAGATCACCATCTCACTGTGCTTGCCTCTGGTGTCGTGCTTTAGCATCACCTGGCTCCAGTGAGATTTCTATAAATGACAGAAAATTGAAGAGCACATTGACACACGTGCTTAATACAACTGCCACCTCCTCCAGATGGCACCGCCACGCTGGCACCCAGAGGGTCCCAGCTGCCACATGGCAAGAGGTGCTTTTCCAGCAGCCCCATCTGGATGGCAGCCCTGGACTTCTCTCCACTTTTGCTGGCAGATGTGCACTGGGCTTGATGCTTCCTTATTGCCAATGTTATTTTCCTTGAATTGAGAGAAATCTTGTAACCAGTACGTCTCTTTTACCTAAATAAATACACAGATGTATTAGCAAATCCCCTTTGTTCCAAACAGCTCCTATCTGCATGGTTATGTAGGTGGTTTTGATCCATCCATCTCCATTAGTTGTTTTGAAACTGCCAGCATGACACTCCATGCACACAAGCATCCCAGTCGTGATCCCTGGATGCGGAAGGAAATCCTGTGTTTTCCAGCATGCTTGTGTTCATTGCTTGGTGAAGTGACTTTCCTTTGTGATTTTCCCTAATGCTAGTGAACAACTGTCAGATTCATACAGCTAAAGAACTGAAATGGTGAGGCCAAGGTAACAGTCATCTCCCATTTTGATTCATACCATCCTTGGGCTGTAGTCTTGGGCGGGAACTGTCTTTATTTCAGCATTAACCCATTATCATACTTTTTGAACAGCTCAGTAACAAAACCCTTGACAGAGAAACTGCAGACTGGAGATCCTACAGCTATCTGAATGAACTAGGTCAGTAATGTTTAAACAATCTAATCACTTCAGTAGACTTTAGAGCAATTCCAAATCCAAGTCAGCCTTTCCTAAAGGCATTAACCATAATGAAGAATATTGGTGGTGTCTTTATTTCACAATCAGAATTGCCAGTAGTGAAAGATGGAGTATTGGAAATGGTTTCCTTTACCACAAACCACAGGTTGGGAAAGAAGAGTCAATATCCATTGTAGTCTCCCTTCCTCAGCTGCTCGGTGTAATCACAATCAACTACTCTATAAATGGTTTTTTAAGGACTAACTTCAAACATTAAAAATTCAAATTTGGGATTATTTTTGTCCTTTCATGGTTAATAAAGTTTAGCACCCCATACTGGCATGTCCACAAAACCAGAGCCTCTGCGGGAGCTAGAGCATGCAATACATACACCCTGTTATCTGCCTGTTAATCAGAGTGGCCATTTTTCGGGCAATTTTAATGCCCAGCCAGTGCAAACAAGCCAAGAGTGAAGTTTAATTGCCCTTTCTGAGTTCATTCTCCCTGGCTTCAGTTTTAACAGGGTTTTTAGCAGCTCTTATCTCAAACCCATCCAGATTTAGTCCCTTGGATGCTATTTGTTTTCCTATCTAAGCAGTTGGAGTTTAGTTTGTCAGTGGCAGAAAGCGTCTGCCCTTTCCTTTACTGGGATTACTAACTCCTTACTGAAAATTTGCAGCATGGGGAAGTGCAGTATTAAGTGGTATTATGGGAGTTTTAAGGTCAACTATCTCACAGCTCAGATGGCAAAGGAATTAAGATAGGGCACCATCAGGCATCGCATCTTGTCACTGCTCTTTTGGTCACGCACCATGCCTCGTTCCAAAGATCAGGTCTTCCCTGCATCAGGAAAATCACAAACCTGTCGAGCTTCAATGCAAAACCTTTTCCATCATTATCAGCCATTAATGTTTTCTTCTGTGTAACAAGTTGCAGAACTGCTGTTGTGTTGATCTGGAGAGCTGGGGAGGGGGCGAGGATTTCCAAATCAAGTTCATTTTCTTTTTCCCATCTTACTGCTTCACTCACTGCCTTTATTCTTACCTTGCAGTGTCCTGAACTCCCTGTGTGCCACATTTGCCCTGCATTCATGCATTTTATTTTACTAGCAGAAGTGACGTTAAATGCCTTTGCAGTAAGAATGATGTAGAAGTGATAAATACTTTAGTTAAGCAAAACAGTCACTCTTTTTTCCATTGCATTTTGCATCTCAAATACATATCTTCTTTTTTTTCTTTGCTTCTTTCAAAATGTTTTTTCACACTAATTGATAAAAATGAGATCTTTTTTCTTCCCTTTCACTATGAAAATTAACACTTGCTTATCCTGGCTTTGATAATGCCGAATTCTTGCTCAGTTCAAGGCCATTTTTACTGTAAAATGTTTTCATTTCATGGTAATCCTGCAGCAATAAAAGCTGCAGATTCCACCTACGTGTGCAAATTTCAGAAGAAAGCCAAAAACATCAATTTTGAATTGTAAACAGACAATAAAGTGAAGCCTAATAAGATCACATGGGGGATCTTGACCTTTAAGCTGCATCATGCACGGAAATACTGAAAAGTTCGAGGTACCACCTTCTCATCCCACTTAGTTTTTATGCTACTGATGCTCCAGCTCATGTGTTGGGCTAAAAGCTGGATTCAGTTCAAAACAGTTAAAATGGCAGCGGACAACTCCTCTGCTGTGATCCCATGGAATATTCTAGAGAGAAGATGTGTAGAAGTTGGGAGCGGATGGAAAACCCTCAACTCACCTCCCTGGCTTTTCAGCCAGTGACTCCTCTGGCTGAGGCAGTGGTGCCAATGACACAGTCTTCGGATGAACCAGGCACACAGGAATGTCTGTAGGCTTGTTAGGAATTGCAAGTGTCATAAATATGAATTAGAGCTGGGGGAAAGGAAATCATAAGAATATCTGTGTGAAAATTAACTGGGCCACTCATCTGCTAAAACCTGCAAGCATAAGGAGTTTTCTTAATTCCCTTTTCTTTCTCTTGACCTCTGCAAGGCATTTCTGAGCAAACACTGTGCTCAAAGTTGGATGCTGTCCAGACCTGTCCCAGGCTGACACCTTCTGTGTTTTGAACTGCAGCACACCTTCACTCCTCAGGGTCATGGCTGTGCTCAGACTGGATGTAAGGATTCAGGGACTCTTCTGATGGGGACAAACTTGCTTCCCAATACCATGCTGGATCCAGACTGAGACCCCCATTTGATCTCCAAGCTCGGGGACAGCACGAGAAGCAGCTACTCCCAAGCTACTCATCCAGGAGCAGGGCTGGCAGCTCAGGAGGACCCAGGACACTGTTTCTATCAGCAGCAGAGCACTGCTGCTCAGCTGGTGGGTGGTACCGTGCCCTCTTCTGTGCGCTTGGCACCACAGCTCCTCACTTCCAAGCAATGTATCTTTATTTCTGTGTCTGTAAGAGGGTCAATAGAATGCTTTCTGGAAACACCATGTACTTTCTATTTGCTTGTGTATCTCGTAAAGGTGATCCCACAGGTAACAGACACGAGTGGTTTCATTAACCCCTCTTTGCTCTCCTCACTCTTGCAGGCTGTGCTTTTACAGCTTTGGAAATCACCTTTTGATTGCTCACAGTTTGCATCATTGGCCTTTGCTCAGGCAGGAGTCATTCCTCAGATACTTTATTTGGAAAGGGAAAGGAAAAAAGAAAGATGTTCTCTGAGGGAGCAGAGAAAGGGCTGCTCATACTGAGGAGGTATTTTACCTGTTTTGCAGTTGCCAGGTTTGGGTTCTTTCCAACTGGGAAATGCAAGGAGCAGAACAAAGCCTGTATTTTTATTGCTGCCACATTTCCTTACGAGCTTCAAGTATCAGGCTTTGTCAGAGAGACAATCATACCTGTTAAATGGAGTCTAGTGATAAGCACATCTGCACAAGTCATTCTCATGGATGCGTGCTTGAGAAATCAGGGTTTGGGTATCTGTGGTGCCAAGGAATGGTGGCTTTGTCACCTTTGCTGTGTATCACTACCTGTTCAATGCAGCTTAGTCCTACTAATTTCAAGGAATGCCTTGTCTTTGCATTTTCTATTCACTGTTTCTTGTTGCAGAACCAGAATTGTTTGCCCTGTGACTAACCTCTCTCTTCCAGTCCAGTCAGCATTAAGCAATTGCAGAGTCCATCTTCCAGCTCCTATTCCAAGCCAGTCAAATGTCCTAAACCACCTACTGAGTTCAGAAAAGGTTGTTACGCTCATTAGTTGGAGTGCTGGGCACAGCAGGCTGCAGACAAAACTGGTTTTATCTGTATTGTTTTTCTAACAGCAGTGCTCAGAGCAGAGACTGAGTGTGATTTGCAGCACATCCCGAGTGACTCAAAGTTTGGTTCAGACCTGACTGTGCATATTTCTCAAAGCCAAAAAGGTGGAGAAAAATATTTCTATCCGAGACTCTGATTTCACCCCAGCAGACAATTTAACTTCAGATTTAAACCTGGCCTTTCCTGAAGAGCCAGATTCCTGCCCTGTTTAGGCCCTCTCCACATTAATTACTTTTGCTGTTTAAAAAGTAATGTATCTATCACTCATTTCACCTCCTGAGGAATGCAATGAATAGGCAAAAATGGGTCACAAAACCCTCAGAAGACTAAAGGCAGAATTACAGGGAATAGGCTGGGAAGGGCTTTGAGGGGTCCTGTAGCCCTCCCAGGGCAGCATTAGCTCCACCTGTATCTTCCTTAGCAGGTGTATCCCATCTTTTCTGAGCCATCCTCCTATAAGAAGCTATACTGGAGTGAGCACTGAGCTCAGAGTGTGTCTGTTACACAGCTCAGAACCAGAAGTGAGGTTCACTCAGCTGAATGCTGTGTTCATACAGCAGCCTGCCCTCCGGCGGGGTCTCAGCAAGTTTGGGCTAACTCAGAGCAGACACAGCGATGTCTGCGGCTGCAGAAGCCCTTCCAAACATGCCTGACATTTCCAATAGGACTGGCAGGAGCTCACAGGGAGCTGATCTGACAAAACATGCTCAGAAGGTGGAGTCCTTCCCCTTCAAGCCACCAAAAGTGCTGGTTGATACTGCAGCAGCCCCAAGGCTCCAGCCTTTATTCAGGTCTTCACAGTCACAGTGGGAACATTTCTGTACAGATCTGATGAGGATGCTCAGAGCAGATACAACATTCTTGTACAGAGATGGACTGTGCAGTGAGCACAGGTAACCATCCCCTGGGTAACCTCTGTTTCCATAAATCAGTTACTCCTCATGGTCCTTACTCTAAGCATCTCATTAATCGCCAGCAGCTACGAGGACATTGTCCTATCATAGGACACTGTGTTTTTTGTTCTTGCTTTATCTCTAACTCTGAAATGGTCAATATTATAAAGTTACTGGAGGGGACTAGGTTATGGGCTTGAGCAGTTATTCATCCCAGTCTTCCAAAGCCAGAAGCTCCTGCTGGTGTTGCTATTGCTGTACGTGGGCAATGCTGTGTCCAATGCACCTCCCCATGGGCCAGCCTGGATCTCCTTTATTTCCCTGCCACTGCTTTCGCTGTGTGGGTACAGCCCCCTTCACCCTGTGACCCCAGTTGTGTGCCCACCAACACTCCAGCCTTGCTCTGCGTGGTGTGAGCTGCTTCTTGCAGGAGGCTCCTGCGTGTTTGCCCATGAAGCTGCCCTGGACACTGCTTGGGTGTTCTGCCCATGGGGGCTTGCTCAGCCCTGCCAGGACAATGTCTGATCAATGGGGATGGCCTTTGGGAGCACCGCTGCTGGGAAAGAGAGCACCAGCCCTGTGGATGTGAGCCAAAGGATGAATCAGCTCCATCCTCTTCACTCAGGATTCTGCCCTATGCAGAATCCAGGAGAGGAAAAAGCACACAGCAGATACTGCTGTGTGAAAGAGCTTCCACACTGTGCCCAAACCACCCAGGCAGCCTTGCCCTCTGATGCTTCTTTCCGGGAGTGAGTCTGGGAATTGGCTCAGGACAAGTGGTGGAAAACAAAGCAGAAGGTGCTCAAAAGCTTTGGACAGTCACTCTTGGCCAGAAAGGAAAGAGCCCCATCAGAGAGAGACAGCTGTGAATCACCAGCCCTTTTCCTGTGCTCAGGGGTGGATACGCTGCAAAGGAGGGTGTCTTTGATGTGCCAGTAACACATTTATTGTCTAATTTAGTGATTTTCCTTATTTAGCAAAAGCAAAGGTGTTGTGAAAAGGGGACTGGTACGGCATTGCCAGTGATGGTGACAGCTTTTTCTGTAGTGACCAGAGGACATGCAAGGACAAAGAGCTGGGAGACCTCTGGGACACACTGTTTGCAGGGCTCTTTTACCAGCATAACTTAGTTACTTGATTGGGAATCCCATAAGCCGCAAAGACATTTCTATCTCAGTAACCAAATTTGTGTTGATTTTGCTAGTCAGTAACACATATCAGACTCTATAGTTAAAAAGATTTAAAGGCTTCCATTAGATTTGCCTTCTGATCGATATCTAGGATCATTTGCAGTAAAGGTTCCCATCCCCTCTATCTTTGCTTCTATAAGGAACAGCAAGTTCTTACAGAGCTGCATAAGGCAGAAGTCTGCTGTCAGCTCCCTGCTCTCAGCTGCTGCATTTTCAGGCCTCTGCAGTCACTTGGGGACTGCGGTCACATCAGTTCTTGAACTGTGCACATTGATAGGCAAATCTTAGAGAAGGATTGTACACACCTTAGAATCTAAGACTGTGAATTAAATAACATACCATCCACGATGAAGCAAAGCCTAAAATTAGTCACAGAATAATGTAATGGAACCTGTGGACTCACATTTGGAGGGAGATGATTTCTCCTTAGGCTCCTACTAATCCAACCTAGTGTTTCAGTAATGAACATATCAGCAGATGATTTTTGGGCTGTTCTCCTGATGGATAGCTGCTCCTGCTAAAGAGCAGCGCCCTGCTTCAGGAAAGCCCTCCCTTCCAGGGACGCTCTTAAGCATGTGAACAATTCAAGGCATGCACAGAATCCCCACTGCACTGAGTGCACGCTTACAGCTGAGGATGTGCTTAAGAGCCTCCCTAAATGAGGGCCTTGATGTACAATTTAGGGGAAAGAATATATGCTGCTCAGTCATCAAAGCAATCCAATTTACATAAATATTTATTTGTTTTCCATTATATATCATTTCCATGCAGGTGCTTGTGGGATGGATAGACGTCAGAACACATACATAATGGAAAAAAGCTTCAAAGGTATGGTATCCAGTGCCTGCAGCCACCTTGGCAAAGAGTTTGAGGAGGGTGTCGTAGAAGAGGTGAGATAGGAGAGACCTGGGCACCCGGGAGAGGGGCCATGCAGAGGCAGAGAGGGCCAGAGCCATCACCTACAACATACGCTCAGCTGGCAGCACTCCTGACTCCGAGCCAGATGTCTGGGGCCCATGAATTATGGATTCAAGTCTTTACAAGGCTGGAGGCTCCTGCCTCAGCAAAGCAGCATAAGACAAAAAGGGAGGGCTCTGCTGCAGGGACAGGAGGTGCAGGTGGAGCTGTCTGGCCAGGGGAAGCTCTTTTAGGACCTATTAGTCATCTACAAGGGCTTCCTGGTGGCAGTTGCTGATGATAGGCTGGTGCATTTGCCTGCTAAGTTGTGGCTCTGTAAGGGTCTTGGCTCTCCAGAGCTTAAACAAAGCCACTAGAAAACAAGCTGACCCTGCTGCGTGGCCCTTCTGAAAGAGATTTATAGCAGAGCTTGAGAAAAGACCTCACTCGGTACATTAACCAGTCCTGCTGGCACGAAGCAATTAATGGGCATTGACTCCAGGGCAGTTCTAAAAAGGGCTCGTAGAGGAGTCACGAGCACAGGGCCCAGTGATTTTACATTTCAGTTTTCCTCCAGGTTTACATTCAGAATACTCCAGTTCAGTGTGGACTTCAAGACCACTTGGCACAGTGGTCCCCATCAGCTCCTGGGAGTCTGGGCTGGGTTTGGCACACTGAGCTTGTGGTCCAGGAGATGGAGCAAGGAGTCTGTCTCCCTCAGAAGAGACAGAGGGCCTTGATCTGAATTCCAGCCTGTTGTGTGTTCACGCACCAGCTGGGAACGTCCCTCCCTCAGCCCAGGAGGTAAATACTGCACAGCCTCTTTGTAGTGTCCTTGAGCTGGTATCAGCTGAGTAATAGGAAAAATGGTACCTTCAAACAGAGCTGGTTTGAAGGCACCCACTGGTCTGCTACGGCCGAGGTGTTACTGAGCAAGACCTTCATCTGAACTCACAAGGGATATTGAAAGCTCGTGCACATAAAACGCAATGACCAGCCTATAGCCAGGCCTAGAGAATGATGATGATTTTGTAGCTGCTGTTTACAAAATAAAGTGGCATAATATTGCTAAAACATTGCCTTAACACACAGGCTCACCAGAGGAAGCCACTGATCCACGGCAAAGTCCTTCCCGATAAAGCTAGATTTAAAATACTAAGGGGTTATTTATGTACATTTGATTCAATCCACTGGTTTCAGCCACTTCAGTGACTCCCTTTCTATTATTCTAGTCTAGCAAGTTGTTCTCTTCACATGGAACTATTCATTTCAAGATTAGTTTCAACTAAATTACTGTGTTTAAAAAGTCAAAAAGCTGCTTTGAACACATGCAGGAGGAATTCCCATCCAGAGACACCGTCACACCGAGTGGGGCACCCGGTGTGAACAGGAGAAAGGGAATTACAGGAACAGCAAACTGTGAAATGCATTTGCTGCTGCTGCACATTCTGTGCATTATTTGGGATCTGAGCCATTTTCTTTCCATGTTTATCACTTGTAAATTGAAAAATAGAAGCTGTGTCAGGGAGGCTGGCGCTGCCAAGGGCAGGGTGCTGGGGACACAGGAAGACACTGACATCCCAGGGGATTTCGGTAGCTCACCTGCAGGCAGTTGGCAGAGATAGACATCTCAGAAGCATCTGCCCTTGGATGGCTAAAAGCTTCTGGCAGCTCAGTCTGCAGGTCAGGCTCCGGGTTCAGGCAGCCCCAGGGCAGTCTCATTCCCAGGAGGAGCTGGGTGATGTGCCCCATGCTCAGTGTGCAGCTCTCCTTGCCCTGCTAGGTCTTGCATTGGCCCTGACTAGCCAAATTCATCCAAAAGATGGAGAGAAAGTATCTTCTAAGCTGGGTCATGCACATGAAAGGAACTCCCAGTCCCAAACAATTGGATTCTGTCAGCAAAAAGACTTGGCAGGCGGGTGCTTTGCTCATATATACTTTAATACAGTTTAAAGATGATGTCTTTTCCCACCAGTATCTGTTAGGTATCGCTGGAGAAATCTTGCCCTGCAGCTGAAAATGGTGTTTGGTGCTGACCCCAGCCCAGAGCATTGCACGGGATGCTCTGCCAGGAGGGCACTCGGGGGGTCCCAGGGCTGATGCTCAGACTTTGCATGACAGGCAGTGAGGTCCCAGCAGTTCGAAACACTGATGCACTTCCCTCAGGGACTCAGGGCTTGGTTCAGTGTGGTTCATTTGTTTGGTAGGCAGGAATGTGTCCCCACAGCTGTGTCACCCTCCAAAACACAGCAATAAGCTGTTGCTGGGTTGCTGTCCTAGAGCAGCCAAGGTTAAGCAGGTCAATGACAGCAGCCAGCAGACACGCTATGCTGCACGTCACCCATGCATGGCATTAAAGAGTAGGAGAACATGTTTCACCTGTGTGCATCATAGTGCCTTAGCACTTCAAACGTGGCTGTAGGGACCGAGGCTGCCATCAGTATGCCAGAGGATTATCAGAGAGGAACTCGGTCTGTGGGAGGAACAAGTACATTTCCAGTCCCTGGTATCAAAAATAAAACCTTCAGAGGTCTGGTGGTTGGTATCCAGGCAACACGGAGACAGGGACTTCAAAATTAGAGCCTATTCCCTGTATTTCCATATTTCTCCATATTTCTCTAGTGTGTTCAGCTGATGGAGGGCTCACAGCCAGTGCTGTGGCACTACCACAAGAGCTCAATACATGGGGACAATGAGGCAGCATGGCCAGAGCTCACACGTGTCCTACAGGGCGAGTGGGCTGAGGCTTCCTAAATACATTTGTTCTGGGTTAAATTAGTTCATGAAACTTGACAATTGATGTCAGACTTCTTAATTAGCCCAAAATCCCCTTAATGACAAAGTAACTCAGACACTTCTACATCCTTGAGAGTTAAATTCTCTGTGATCTTGCACATAACATGCCTTGTGGGCTAACGGCTCCCTGGTGTATAGCACACTGCCACACACGCTGGTGCTCCGTGAATTATACTGCATCCAGAGCAAAGGGTCTAGTCCCTAGCTAGACACAGAATTCCCATTTACGTCAGCGGGAACCGGCTCTTTGACGTGCTGCTTCCCAGGATCTTCTGGGAAAAGGCAGCTCCTGGGAGAGGCCAAATGAGTAGGGCAGCCCAAGGGGGATTTCATGGGTGTCTTCTGGGAAGGGAAGTGCTGGTCCAGCCTGGGAGGTGGTGTCAGCCCCAGAAGCAGTGCAGGTGAATTTTAGCTTAGGAAGGTCAGAGTGGCTGAGCTGGACTTCACAAAACACACGATGTGCTGGGATTTTTGCCTATGGCAGCTCTGGTGTTCCCACTTCCATAAACAAATCAGCACTGACCCACACAGCTACTGCAGGAGCAGGACTTCTCACTACCCCCCTTTGTCGCTGTAGCAGCCAGTGGTCTTTTATAATCCACATTTAATCTGTCTGAGCCCAGCTCTGTTTTGAGCTCCAAGCCCCTGTGTCCAACCTGGCCTTGAACACTGCCAGGGATGGGGCAGCCACAGCTTCTCTGGGCACCCTGTGCCAGCGCCTCAGCACCCTCACAGGGAAGAGCTTCTGCCTCAGAGCTCATCTCAATCTCCCCTCTGGCAGGTTAAAGCCATTCCCCCTTGTCCTGTCCCTACAGGCCCTTGTCCAAAGCCCCTCTCCAGGTTTCTTGTAGCCCCTTTAAGCACTGGAGCTGCTCCAAGGTCTCCCTGGAGCCTTCTCTTTTGCAGCAGTCTTCCTGTCCTCACACACCAAAATTCAGAGCTGGCTTATTACAGGCTGCCCAGGCTGTCCTGACGAACACTGCACACTTGTAGTAGCCACCAGGAGCTGTGAGCTGCTGCAGGTAAAGCTGAGCCTTTCTTTGCCTAAGAACAAAACAAAAGCCTCAGGATTGAGTCCCTCATCCAGGTCATGTCCCTGAAGCTGAGAGTGCTCCTACTCCAGCCTGGGGCAGCACCAGGCGCTTTCAGCTCCTTGCCTACATGAGCCAGTTCACCCATAGCACAGCCTTCCCAGGGACTCCGGAACAGGCCCGGTCCATACAGGTATTTGTAGCCCAAAGATCTGCATTTTATGACAGTATTTGTCAGTCTTTGCCTACTGTCTCCTCACCTTTAAACACTAACTGAGCCTCGGCTGTGTGGCACCTTCATTTAAGTCTCATGCATAGCAAAAGCTACTAACACTGAGCTCATCCATGTGCAGAAGCCTTTGGTCTTGCAGGGTTGCTCTATTGCCCAGTAGAAGGACGGAATGGGACAGCTTTCCACTGACTTGCCTAAATGGGATGGGGCTGGGAAAGCCGGAGGGCTCAACCTTGGTGCCTGCAGCCTGGGAATATTTGTGTGGCTTTGGTTCCTGCCTCCTGTGCTGTACTAAACCAGACGTGTTTCACTCTGAAGCAAAAGCATTGCTCATGTCACCCAGGCTGAAGTCAGAGGAGGAGTTCTGGAATATTATAACTAAATAAACACCGCACTGGTGCCAGGGCCTTCACGTGCCTGATGGTCCAGCACGGTGCAGCTGGTTTGCTTTGAGGTGGAGCTTCCCACAGCTGGTTTCACTCACCCTGATTGCTGAGGGCTCACAGGATTTGCTCCTATGGCTGAAATTAGAGCACAGAAACTCAACAGCTCACTGCAGGACGTGCCCTAACACCTTGCTCTGGGTGCCTGCTCAGTGCAACTCCCCTCAGTGCTGAGCCAAGGCAAAGGGCACCATGCCCGCGGTGATGATGGACACACAGACACAACCCCAGAGCTGAGGGAGGGAGAACCACAGCATGGTGTGAAGCAAACCTGAGGAGTGAGTGAGGAGGCTGGGGAGGACAGGCGCAGAGGTGAGGTTTGTAAAGGAGAAGCGATATCTTGTTGTCTGTCTTATTTCTTAACCTGCATTTCTCTTTTTGTCTCCCATACTAGACAGCGGGGGCAGCTGGGATTGCAGCTATTTTGCAAGTCCCGCTATTTCACCAGGAGTATTTCATATATACCAGGATCTGCCTTTGTACTGTAACCCAGCACAAGAAAATGCCTCATCTTTCATTGCATCGCTCTAATTCTAAATTACTGGCACTGCCCAGCAGGATGCACACAGCAGCAATGGCACGTTCTTGAATGTCAATTTATTCTCTATTGTTTTTTGTTTTAAAGCAAGACTGGCACTGTACCCTGCAGCAGGCTGGCACTGTACCCCCGCCACGGGCACTGGCAGAGGAGACCGTGGTTACAACTCTCACAACAACCTTGTTCTCCCCATGTAGCGCCTCCTCCGTCGCCATCTCCTGTTTTCTCCAGCCTAGGGGAGAGGAGCAGTAGATTATCTACAGCGGGGAGGGGGTGGGGAGGCACAAAAAGGCAAAGCAAAAGCAAGGCTCAGATGGAGGCTTGTCCCCCTTGTGGAAACCCAAGTGTTCCCCACTAGCAGGAGCAGCCTCCTCCCAGTCTTAATGGCAGTGGGAATATGAAATCGGCTTCTCCTGGTGCCGGATAGCCCCAGAAACCAGCGCTCTCAGGGGACACACGCTGCACTGATGCAGTTCTATGCCTGCTGGAAATGTTCTGTATTCAAATCTATGGCATTTGATGTTGACCAAAGCCCCAGGACACCAACCCTGTATCTGGCCCAACAGGCCAGGGAGCAGCAGAAGGTCCTGCTTGCAGAACCGATGTACCACAGCCATGTGCATGGGTCTGTGGAGTGGGATTAAAACTCCTTAGGAATTAGAGGGAGGGAGGGAAAGGTGCCACCTCCAATTAAATACTGCAGTAAATGACAACTAGAACCTTTTACAGGAAAACCTTCGGTACTGAGGTTTTGATTTCTTTCTTGCTAGTGAGTGTGGATGCAATGGTCTGGATACACCCAGAGCACACGCGTCGGGTGTCTGTGCTGGATGCTTCAAGGATCTTCCTTACCCTGTGCCCCCTTGTCCCCCAACTCTTTTGCAGAGGTTTAATTAACCCAAGGAAGCTAATGACTAACACTGCCACTCCCCTCTTGTCTTGCAGATTATATGAAAGAATCTGTGTGCAGCTCCAGCACTTGTTCCCTGAACAGCAGCGAAAACCCATACGCCACCATCAAAGACCCCCCCATTTTAACATGCAAACACTCCGAGAGCAGCTACATGGAAATGAAATCGCCTGGGCACAGGGAGTCCCCGTATTCCGAAATGCCAACTTCATCGACAGCCAATAAAAACATCTATGAAGTTGGTAAGAGGGGCTGTTGGTGATTCTGTTGTAGGTGCCGGTGTGTTTTCTTTGCCCCCTTTCCTGGATAACATGGACATGGCATGGTGCAGGGAGGTGCTGGCCATGGGAGAAGGCCTGTGCCTTTGTGTGTTGAGCTGGGGAGCTGCATCCCAGACAGGGGCTTGTGCAAGGGTGGTGGATGTGTGTGGTACAGCTCCTCTTCATGCTCTTGTGTTAATCTGCTGCAGTCCAGCTGCAAGACTTTGGAAGTGCAGAAGTGTTGGTCTTTTGAAGCCATTTCCTGCAGGGCTTTGCTAACTACCTGCCCTTGGCTCTGTTTGGTGTTTTCCTCCCTGGTCTGCCCCATGTGCTGCCAGTAAAGCTGTGAGGGGATGAGCTGCTTTGGGAAGCTGATGTTCAGTGCTTGTGACAAAATACATGAGCAGAGTAACTAGCCTTGGGAGCACTGCAGGTTACCATAACCCTGCTTTCCTTGCTTCCCCAGAGCCCACTGTCAGTGTGGTCCAAGATGCCCGTGGTCGGAGTGCCAGTTACCTCCAGAATCCATACGACCTGCCTAGGAACAGTCACATTCCTGGTCACTACGACCTCCTCCCCGTAAGGCACAGCCCGACGCATGGACCATCTTGGGACAAGCAGTCATAAAAGGATGAACTTCACTGGTGCACTGTGCTGCAAACACAAACTGAGGGAGCAAAAGAGAAGACAATCCTTTTCTGTGCTGCAGGATGCTGATGGGACTTCAGGCTGTCTTACACAAGGACCTAATGTAACACAACATCAGCTTGGGCCAACTGCTGCTGCATGATGTTATTTATAAAGACATTTTTATATGGGTAACAGGACCTAATGAGAACCTCCTCCACACGTGATTGGAGTCCATCACCCCAGGAAGGTGTCTACGTGCTCCAGGCAAAAACTCTCCGTGGCGTGTATTCTAACCCTGGCTTTGCTGTAAAATAAAACACAAAACCATGCTAAGTAGAAGGACTTACAGATGTACATTCCTACCAACTGCATCAGGAACCCTTTTACTGTTAGGAACAAGGTGACTTGGAATACACTGGAATATATTGTACTTCTTTGTCACGGAAATGGACATTTTTCTGAATGAAAGCAGGGAACCTTGTCATTTCACTGCCTGGAAATCCCATTTACTGCCATAACCATGTGCAACCTGTGCAGATCATGCTTGGTAATCAGCACGGAGATTTTTATCTTTCTATTCAGTACCAGGGTCTTTGAGTTGAGGAATATGAACACAGACACGTTCTGTGCAGGTTTTAAAATGTAACAGCTCCGCAAATGTCCACTGATCTTTGCTAATGACTTGAGTTTCAACATAGAGCCTCGCACCAATCTCGCCACAGGTTTAACAAGGTATAAGGTACTCGGATTAGCACAAATAGGCTTTAATTTCCCTTATACAGCTTTGATTTTGTTAGATAAATCCACCAGATTTGTCAGGCAGTGCAGACTGATGCAGGTTTTCACAGACTAGCCCTGGTTTGGTTTCCTTTCCTAAAGCTAAGCCACATCGCCTCCTCTAGCCCATCTTCACAAACCATCTCACCATGATTCCCTTCCAGCATGCCATTTATGACCCCCTTTAATTTGATGTGCATTACCATGTAGTGCATCTTTATCTGCTGATGATTCTACCTGAAATGTCATTAAATTGAGCTGAAACTGGGTTTGTGTTTCAGCAGCTGTTTGGGAAGGGATTTGCAAGGGGTTGGCCGTGGTAAAGTTTTGGACTAAGCCACCATGAGTGTTTTTTTTATCTTTATTGACCTAGGAAGTAGAACACTCGCTGTTAAACAGTTCCTTGTAGATTTTGAGCATGAAGTAGTATCGATTCTAAGTATGTAATTTTCTTAGGCAAACATGGAAGTAGCAAGTTGACTGCCTCTTAAATAGAAACCACAACATTGTGTTGCACATTTGCCAGTCTGACGGAAGCAGAAGAGCCCAAAACCAGCATCACTCAGTTTGCTCAAAGCATGATCACTTGTGTAACCCGCTGGTCTGGGGGACTGGTCCGAGGAACCTTCCCACTTGGAGCAGCGGCTTGATCCCAGCTCTGAGTCAGACCAGGATCAAGTGCTGGATCACTCGGAGCACCCTGGTGGGGATGGAAGCCCTGTCAAGGTGGTACCAAGCCCCTGGCAGCCTGCACAGCACCCCTGGGTGCAGCACCACAACATGCTCCCATCAGGGCATGAGGAGTGATGGGGCTGGGTGGACTCTGGACCCCACTGGGCAAACCAAGCGACCCTCCAGAGCAGCAGATCTTCATCCTGCAGGATAATGCATACGTAGTTACATGAATGCTGCATGTGTGCATGGGGGCAATGACTGAGCAGCAATAGCGATTTTCTTTTCCAGGAAAGCCTTATTTGAGATGTAAGCAGACAATTATTTTGTAGGGCCCGTAGGGATATATGTTATGTACAGGAATAGAAAGACTTACCTCAAAAGTACCATGAGAAAAGGCAATTTGCAAAGGAACTCTCTTGTTAGAGACCTACCTGACACCGAGCACAAGCAGTCTGAGCTGCTGCCTGACCAACATCTGTGTGTGTTGCTGTGAAGTTCACAATGAGACTCCAGAGAGCAGAGATGTGCTCCACTATTTTTTCAAAGCTGGATTTTCAAACCAAATGCAACGATGTGCATAGAGCTTAACAGGAAAAAAACCAAACCCAGCACCTAAAAAAGTATCTTCTTGTATATGAGCATTAGCTTCGGAAACAGGCATCAAAATGGCAATACTTTTTTAAGGCAAGACAGATTTGTAATATATTTGTTCACCGTGCAAAGGAATCCCACCTTGTACAAAATAAAGGGAATTTCTCTCAGTGTGTACTTCTCAAACGTACTCATTTGCAGACTGAAGCTTCCAGCCCCTGTTCAGGTCTGGGTGGTCCAGGCGATGCGACTGGTCACGGAGGGGCTGCCACCCTCAACGAAAACATCCTACAGGATCAGGGTTATCACCCAGAAGAGGCAGGATTTCTCGGAAAACACACTGCTGTCATTCAGACTGTAGCTTGGACCTTATTTCTAGCTTTAAAGCAAAATGAAACTGGCTCTGTATGTATCTTTCTTACAGTTCCGCAGCAGTTTAACCTCAATGGGTCTGAGCAAGAGACCCCAGCGATGCACAAACCCAGCCAAGCTCCTGCACACGTACAAAGAGCATCAGGGCTCTGATTTTCAGTGCTCTGTGGCACTATCAGGTTGTTGTGCCTTCATGAGGATACAGACCAGCACAGTTACTGTCCTGCATCCAGCAGGGATGAGACAGGACACCAGCAGCCACCTCAGCAGGTCTGACAGCGCTCCCAGGGAGCCTCATCAATACATCAGGAGCACAGATCTGCAGTGGAACAGCTTCAGAATTAAAGATGCCAGGCAGCCCTGAGCACTGCCACAGGTTGAAGCTTTTCCAATATTTGTACTTCATATTTCTAAAACCCTTGTTAACTAAAGCCCAGCATGTAATCTCCTTATGATTTGACAAGCCACACTTGATAAGCTATCTTAAGGCTGGAAATTCATCAGGTTTGAGCTGATAGAATCACTAGTTCTAGCTGAATAAAAATGTCTTTAAATCAGAACAATAACACGTCCTTTCTGCTTAAGAAGCAGAACCTCATCTCCCATCAAACACCAGAACCACTGACACTCACTGAGCAGCTTCATAATGGTGAAGGTTGGGACTTCCAAGTATGTAAACAATAGCAAAAGCTTTTGTAAGGTAAAGCCAATTTTAGAGCATTATAGAGAGTTCCCAGAAATTCACAAAGCTCATTTCAGGGCCCAAAAGCATTTTCTGTTATAACTGGTTGTCTCCTATTAGCAAAGAGACACTTTAGTACAGAAGTAACACCAATATTATGGAAAAAGATGATTAATCAGCAGCTAAACACAAACAATTCCCTGCTGGGTCTGTGTTCCAATGGAATAATGTCTTGCCCTGTCTCTCCCAAAGCTCCTTGGGAAGCACCTTTATGTCCCAGCAGTGTCCCAGGACTCAGCACCGCGCGGTCAGGAAAACGCAGCACAGAACCCCAGAACACGAGGGTGAAGCTTTAACAGGTGAGGAGTTACAGCTCTGTACACACCATTTGACTTTGCTTTGGAAGTCGATGGCTTATGAAGGCTTTGCAAACCATTGCCTGAAAATGTCATGGTCCACACTGCAGCAGTTCATTAGTGCAACATCAGGTTTTGCACAGCATTTTTGTCTGTGGCCTGGTTTATGATTAAGTCTAAAGTTCTGGTGGGGGAAAAAAAAGGTAAAATTAGAGTTCTTACTTTGTCTAACAGCTCTTGCAGCCATTTCACAGCTGTCCAGGGCTTAAACACAGCCCTGCTTGTTGCAGTGAAGGAAGCAGCATGCGCACCCGGCCTCCAGCAGGGATCTGTGCTCCCACAGGCTCCATTGCAGTTGTGTTTGCTGCAGAAGGAAGCATCTTCAGTGTCTTCTCACAGCCTGTTCCAAGCAGCTGACTAGCTCCCAGTAAGTAAAAAGCATTAGGTTAAATCCCTGTTCTCCCAAGAAGTGCACCCAACACCATCCTGAGTTGTCCCCTGTAATTCTTTATTAGAATTATGGATGAATATATTTTAAATCAATCTAAAAAAAAAAAAAAAAATTGGTTCAAGGTACAGTACATGCATAAAATACAAAGTAATTTACAAACAGATCAAAATAGCATCTTCAGAACTAATACCAGGAGGAGAAGTGGATTTAAAAAAACACAAGTGACCGACTACAGCAATGCCTTCCGTGTGCCTTACACATCATGAGCACCGCGAGACAGAAAGGTTGGGTACGAAACACAGCTGGTAGTGCCTACCCAGACTGGGATGCTCCAAGCTGGTCATACCAGAGCTTGAGAAACATCCCCTCTAACCACTTACACTTCTCATAATTGTATAAATAACTGCAGGCATTTATACAACTAACAGTTCTTTTAAACCCTGGAGAAAGCCAGTGCCCGAAGTCCCCAAATCTCAGGATTAATGGCATGTTTAGGAAGAGCACGTACGGAGCAAGATGCAGCAAGTGCAGTGACAGAAGGCACAGTCCATGTATCCCTGAACAAGCTGATCCAACAGATGATTTGAACTGAGCCACTGACCACAGAGGGAACCCATCCAGCAAGGAAACTACTGCAGATGTTTTTGTTAAAGAACATAAACCAAACCACTGGGATAACTTAGAAATACAGGATGAAATAGAACTGAAAACCAAGACCTGGCTGTGGAAGTTACTGATCCACCAGTCAAGCACTGAATATACTAATATATGTGGCATGTATTAATAAAGGTGATATGTAATATGTGACAACATCCTTCAAATCCCGTGAAAGAAAAAAAGGCATCCTCAAATCCTGATACCACCAGCACTGTGGAGGCCAAGTCTCAGGCAGCACAAAGCCACACTGCAAGTTCCAGTGTTGGCCTGACCCTTCATCCATAACACAGCTCGTGCTTCCACGTTCTTCCCAAGGGTCCCCTCACGTGGAGTCCCACCAGCCTCCCGCAGCTCTGCCTCACATCACAACCTCCTCTGCAGCAGGTGCGAAACCACACAAGCTCACTCACAGGTAGCAAGAACCCTGGTGCTTGTTGGCAAGAAATTCTCTTTTCTCCCCCATAATATTCTATTAATTAAAATAAAAACCTTAACTTGATAATCTGAAGATGTAGCCAAAAACATTTAACTTACATTAAAATTGCACTTCAGAGCAACGGGCGTTTCATCAAGCTTTAGATGCAGTATGCAACACCTTAAGTCAAGGAAAGATTATCCTGCCCAGAGATATTTCCCTAGTTACCTGACAGCAACTGCTTTGTGAGGAGCAGAATAACGTCCTCGAGTGCTCACTAAAGGTGTCTGTGCTCTGACTAGCGGGCATCATGGTGGAAAGAGATCAGCTCAGCTCCAAACAACTCACTGAACCAAAACCAACAAGTCGCTGTTGGCAAAATACTGCAGCCACATAGAAGTAATAGATTTATAAACACTGAAATCAGAGTGTTTAAGACATGGAGAAATTGAGAAGGAATGAGCAGTAACTAAACACAGGAAAGTAACCACGAGAATTACAAATATATTTAAATCTCGGACCCGGGGAATATACACAGCCTTTTAGGAAAGAACCAACGATTCTATATATTCTGACAGCACTGCATCTTTGGTTTGTTTTCGGTGGTTGGAGGGACATGAATGGGAACCACGTTGTTGCTTGGAGACATGTCGTTCTCGCGTCTGTCCGACATTTGCTTCTGGGAAACAATACGATAGATCTCTGGAAGATGAGAAAGAGCCAGTCACTGCACACACACCAGCCAAACACCAGCAGGAAATAACGTGGGGGGAAGCAGGCAGAAAATACAGAAAGGTTTCCCAGCATTTTGGAATTATACAGGTAACGCACGGAAGCTTCCACAGGAAGTTCAATCGTGGTGCTTTCTATATTCAAAAAACATAATTTTTGCAAAAGAAATGAGTTTTTCAACAACTGTTTCACTTCCCTCAAGATAAGAGTTAGCAAATGGCCAGAATACACAGACTTCTCTGCTAAGAATCAGGAACGGTGCCCCAGCAATTCCTTCTGATAGCTCTTAAGGCTCTGAGGACAGTGGCCACATGCTTGCTGGCGTATCCATAAACAGCAGGATTAAATAGAACCACTCATCCTGTCCCTCCCCGCTAGGACTGCAAGGGCCATTTCTTCTCTCTCAGCATGCCTATCACGTACAATACCTTCCCTGTCATCCAAGCAGCTTTAAATGTTCAGAAAGGGTTGACTGGGGCCCAAAAGGAGAGACTCAGCCCCTTCAGCAGCACACAAACCCACTACAGAATTTGCTGTGTTAGCGTAGCTGAACTTCAAAACTATGGAGAAGAAAGGCGGGTTCCAGATGAAGAAATTCCAGCACAAATCAGGGAGCACAGGTTAAACTCCCGCGCCTTCTCGGGTATGCTGCCACGTGGGGAATGCTGCACACCTGCACTAAAGCCTTGCCCTGCTTCCTGGGGTTTGTTGTGCTGGACAGAAACTCATAGCAGCTACAACAGCACTTACTTCAGCTGCACAGAAGAAAGCGTACGGCGTGTGTAGCACTTCACCCCCGGAAAGGAAATCAAGGATACCAAAAATAGAACATGGGGAACTCACTTGCAAATTTGAGTTTTAAAACCACTAAAGTTTGATAAATAAAAGCTTGCTGAGCCTCAGTTTAACAAAGGAGCTTGAAAGTGTTTCAGCAGAAAGCCAGCCCCGAAATGACAGCATCACATCTGGCTCTTGGCACGCCACAAAGCGGTGCTGGCAGCCAGCTCACCAGCAGTGCCCACAGCAGAGCCCCATGAGCTGGAGTCGATGCCTGCTCCCTGTCTGCACGCTCCAGCTCGCTGTCACAGCTTTCAGATAAGCCCAAGCTGCAGAAGACAAGGGTGTCAGCACTTCACTCCTGCAGAGCAGGGAAGAGCACAGCTCACAAACAACTCTGGCAAAACAAAGCAAAAGTCCAAGTGCTTTTGGAGGTCTGAAGTCTCTTATCAGCTGGGTAGTGACTGCCCAAACACACACCCTGCTGGACTCCACACCAAAACACATCTTTTCCACCAGAAATTTAGCATTTGTGACTTGTTTTCGCTCAGAATTTTGATGAGCTGCTGCTTAGTGCACATCCTGACATCATTTCAGTACTGGAAGTTGAGCAACCTGGTGCTGAGATCCTCCTTGCTGCCAAGGGCTGATCACACAGCTGAGCGCCTGCTTTTACAACGGGAAAAGACGGCACTGAGGAGCTAAAAAGAGTCCCTGATAGAAAAGGCTTGAAAACCTTGCCCTTGACATAATGAGCCTGCACTGATTTAAGCTGCCAACACCAAGGCTAAGAGCTCCCCAGGAAGAGTGAGAGCAGGACTGCACACGTGGCAAAACAGACATCTCTCAGGTACTGTGCTGTATCTGTGGGCTGTACAAATAACATTGACCTCTGCAAGTGGCACTTAGAAAGAATCTGCCTGTTGGGCCTCCAAGCTGACAGCTCAGACTCAGACAGGGATAAACAGTCCAGAAAAATTGGTTTCACACACACATTCAGTTACAGATCAAGTCACTGAGGCAACCAAACAAGCACTGCACACGTAAAAGGCTTTTCTGGTTTCACCCTTTTTAAGTTCACTCTTCTTTCCAAGTCTTACACACAAACAACTTCACAGGTGAAGTGAGCCCCATGAGATCAGGTCTTTAAAGCCACCTGCAAGCCCATGTGGGAATCTGCAGATAAGGATCAGCTTGGCCCCGAGTTCAGCTGAGTGCCTGTGTGCAGGGGTGGGAGGAGCACAGCCCAGGAGATCTGCTCTACATTCTTCAGGACAAGTTTTCCTGCACCACCACCCTACCCCAGGTCAGGGTAGACACCCAGTTTACCTCCAGGTGTAGAATGTTGCCTGTTCCTATTCAACAGAAGGCTCTTGCCACCTTCATTACTGGAAACTCCCGAGTAGCAACTACAGCAGCAACAATTCTCAGTTTTCCAGAGAACTTCCTGAACAAGTTCCTCCTAGTCCCTAACAAGCTATCACACACTTCCTCCACTCACGTAAAGCAAGGACTAACAACTCTGTGTAACACCCTCATCTTACAGCAAAGACCATCAACAAACAATCCCAAAGCCTCAAAAACAATCTTAACAGCACTGATTTCTCTGCTGATAAAGGGTCTATCCCTTCCGACTCTGGGAACTATTTCTATGATCCCCACTTCCCCGGCCTCCCCAACAGTCCTGCGGGGACATTTCACAGCCATGCTGCTTCCATCACTTGCAGCAGCTTCAAGTTTGTTGCTCAGCATTGCTTCTCCCTCCTCTGCAGCACAAACCTGTGTGCAGCCACACAGAGGAAAGCCTTAATGGCTAAACCCTGCCTTTCCCTGCATCAGCTGCACGTTCTCTCACCACACACAGCTGTGATGGTGTGAAAGGGGAGGTGGGAACAGCTCAAACCTCCTCTTGCTGCGGCAAAATGCCCAGCAGCAAAGCCTACACTGAAACTAGTCTGTACAGAGGAATGCCAGGCTAATGAATACATGTGCTTCTTAATGAAGACACTACACTTTATGCTCTGCTCAGTAACTGAATGAGACCTTATTAGGAGCACATTCAGCAGAATGCATCACTGCATAATTGGTAACTGTGTGAGACAGGCCTTGCACTGAAAGAGGGCTGGGAAAAAGTGACACTGCTGTCTAGGAGGAGCTTGTCCAGCCCTTGTCTGCTCAGCCTGCACTAGCATCTCATTCATTTCCAGGTAACAAAGAGGAAATCCCTACATTTTTTTGATGTTAATGCTCTGTGATGTTGTCTCCTTGGAGATGGGATTCCTTAGAGATGAAACAGCAGCACAATGCAGTACAGGAACAGAGACAGCACACAGCCAGGCAGGGAACGGGGGCAGACTCCAGTTTACTTTAAGGATGCTTCAGCCTTCTGTGAATGCTCAGAGTGCCTGGGATTATAATACCAGTCTCTCCTATTTGCCAGATGATACAAAGCAGCTTTGTGTGCACAGCAATCAGCCCTTGAAGTCTAGACATCTTGCAACAGAAGAATTTGGATAGGGACCATTAATTACTCTAAGTCACAGAAGGAAAAGGTCCCCAAAACTTCATCTGGAGGTTTCTGTCCCACAGCAGGACAGGAAACCCACTGGATGCAAGATATAACCCTCTCTAAAAGTCCTCTACAATAAGGGAGAGGAAAGAAAAGCTTTCTCCCCATTCTTCCACTTATAACAACAGCAGATCACATACTTACGCTGTGCTAACTAGAATGGATTCCTATTTCCTATGCCCAAAGCCATCTATTCAGAGTGGTCTAGTCCGAGAATGTAGGTGTGGATAAGCTTAACACAGACCATGGTACACCTCCAAGGGAAGTACTCTTACCAGTTTCCAAGACTGACCCAACCAGACCAGCTTCAACAGGGCTGCAGAAGAAAGTAGTTTTGCTACAGACCTTAGTCACAACACCCTGCTCATGAGACCCAGGGAGCTGTGTGCAGGAGCAGCCTGGGATGTCTCTGCGGTGCAGTTCCCAGCACTGCAAATACTAGCAGAGCTGGTGCAGCAGCATGCCCTGCCCCTTCTGTCATCCACCTCTATGCAGCCTGTGGCAAAGCCTGCTACCTTTACCAACTCCCTTCTTCAAAGGACAGCAAGCATTCCACCCGCAGGCACTATGCTTGGAGGCAGTCTTGCCAAATACAGGCTATCCAGGATTCTGCAGGGTCACTCTGAAAACCACATTCCTCAGATGACTGCTCCCCTCTTTCCTTCAAAGCAAACCATTAACAGAAAAAAGCCAGCTGTGAAGTGTTATCAAGAAGTTTATTGGCAGAACATTCGTCCTTAACATGCCAGTCACAGCTGAGATGGAGCCAACCTGCTGCTAATGCATTATTTACTTCATCTTTATCTCCCTGAAACAGGAGCTCCTGTCTGGAGCGAGCCACATGCCCACTAATCAGCAGAAGTGTTTCTTCCAGCACAGTTGAGCCAACCCCTCCCGAACAAGGAGCCTGTCCACATGCCCAAGAGCTCTCTACCCAAAATACCATCACAGCAACACACAGGGAACACTGACGTTTGTGGAACAGCAACAGCCTCAACAATCTGTCAGAGTCCACCGAGGGCAAGTTTTAATGGCTTGTTCTCCCATTACAGACTGCTCTCCATTACAGAAAAACTAAACCAGGAAAAAACCCATGTAATCTGCAAATTAGAATCCAAAATAACTTCTGAATAAAAGGTACTATTGGAAGCATGGGAGGAGAGAGAAAGGAACAGCCTAGCCTGTGCCCAAGAGGTGAACTGCTTCCCCATGGCAACAACAGCGTATCGTCTGAGCGTCACACAGCTCTGTGGAGGTAACACACAGCCCTGGGCGTGCAGGAAACTTTCCACCTCTTCAGCATCACTATTAGAGAACAGAACAACCCAAGAGGGGATGGGGCAATTAGGTGACCAGTTCGTACTGGCTAGGACAGCCTGCCAGCTGCCTTAGGAGGTGATAACAATGTCTGATGTATTTTCAGTTCTATTCGTGCTGGTGCTGAACGAGTATGAAAGTCAATTCACTAACCTTCATCCGAGAGCCCTGATCCCCTCTGAAAACTTTTAAGAGCAAGCAGCAAGGTTGTTCTACACTACACACATCACTTTTAGCCAGAATCTGACCTCAACGCTCAGTCTAGGTGCTCCTGAGAGGAGAGGGGCAGCCAAGGGCACATGCATAAAGGAAGACGTTTCAGATTCTAGCAGTTACAAATAAGCAATAAAAACATCTTCTGTCCTTAAAAAAAAATCTATGCCCAAATTCACAAGCATTTTCTATAGGACTGACTTTAGGTAGGTGAAGAAAGCAGCAAGTCCAGCAGGCATCCCAGATACCATCCCATTGAGCCACTCCTTGGCCATCCACCCTCTGATGGCATTAGTGGTTAGTCATACAGGGAGTAAGTGTATAAGCCACCATAACTTCTCCTTTTTTAATTTGTAAATTTGTGCAATGTTGAATTACAACCAAATGACAGCACTGAAGTTAAAAAGGAACCACATGGTTCAGCTAAAGAGGAAACCAACTCAAGTTCTAGTCCCAGCACTGTATGAAGCAGCAAGATGACAAACATCCCTATGCGCTGTTTATTCACCCAACATACACACTTTTGCTCGTGTATGGACAGGAGCACTCCTGCTTAAGAACCCACTGTAAAAACCACAGTAGAACCAGAACCTAGAAGAGTTGTCTTATCTTACAGCTAAGGTAAGACAAGAAACAGATGCACGCAGGCAGATAATACTCCAGCAGCCTACAACTCTCTCCACTGCCAGGGTGTTCATAAAGCACTTCAAGAAATGCTACAGTATTACTTTTATTACAGTAAATAACTTCGTAGCTGTCTCCTCCCCTGCATGTTCTAGTATGGCTAAAAAGGCCTTCTTGGTGTGTTTTTAAGAGAATGTTTAAGGGTTTAAACAGAAAGGAAGTACTTTTATCCACAAAGCATAAAAGACAACACTCTCTGCTATCACATGTTACAGAGGCCAAAAGTCCAGCCAGGACTATTAAATGCAATGACAGCAACCACCCTGCAGCTCAGGAGTCACTATGTCTCATACTACCAGTAGTAGTACTGTTCAAAGGGAGGATCTCTACTCTTTCATCCCTTTTCCCTTGCCAACTGCTACGGCCACCATTAAAAGTGAAAACAAACTAGACTGGCTTCTCCTCTGATACACAATGGGTGTTTTGCTTGCATGAGACAATCCCCTCCTGTGGGCACTCCCTATACCATACACAAATGGGAAACTGAAACATAACCTGGGCTGAGGCTGACTAGAAACCTGGGGCAGATCAAAGTGAACAAAGATTCATCCGTGAGCTCAAGGCTGGCCTTTTAACTGTGACTCAAAACTGGACTGCAAATCTTACGGCTGTGAAGAATGGTTAGCAAAATTTAAACACTTCATAGGCAAAGAAGTGCCTATTTGCATCATATCAGAGCAGCCTTCTGCCCCTCCCCCTTGAAACCGAGAGCATGAGGTGACTCACCTGTCAGAATAGTCTGGAAAGCTGCTTCCACGTTTGTAGAGTCTAAAGCAGACGTCTCAATAAATGACAAACCATTCTTCTCTGTGTGGACAGAAACACTGTAGTTAGAAGGCTGTACCACATACCTGTTTCCCAGCCGAAGATCTTCTGCACCAAATTACATTTGTAGTGAATAAGAAGTTGGGGGGTTTTCCCCTCTTACACGATCTGAAAGCAACACCACCCAACAACAACAGGGATCAGCCCAGTGCCATGTTACTTTGAGGCACATCTTCCTGCATCATTGAAAGTGAGAATATGTTGCACTTTCAAGAACTGATTGAGGAATATTCCTGGATTTTCATTAACTTCATCAAGTTTCTCCACCTCCCACCGGCTACTATCTGATGGCAGCTACGTAACAGCAATAGCCCTATGGGGGAATGACAATCCTCCAGCTGCAGGCAGGGATCCTTTTTTTACAAGGATGTTTTAAAATCTTAAAGTGCCTCTGGCTGATTCTTGTAACCACATCAGCACGGATGTTCTACAAGGCTTCTTTTTTGACTGAATTAAAGAGAGGCAAACTCTGGCATGTGACACTGAAGAACACCACCAGCAGCCCTTTCTCATCCTACCAGCACACTTGCATATCTAAGACCAGGGAAGCGGGTCCCCAGACAGTTTGCAGTAGGAAACTATTTTGAGTTCACCGACCTGCAAAAGCTCTGGCCTCATCTGTAGGCACTGCTCTCAGGTGGCGCAGGTCACTCTTGTTTCCCACAAGCATGATTACAATATTGCTGTCAGCATGGTCCCTCAGCTCTTTCAACCATCGCTCTACATTCTCGTAAGTGAGGTGCTTGGCAATGTCATACACCAATAATGCCCCTACAGCTCCGCGATAGTACCTGTGGGCGAAGAGATGTGTTAGAGAACCAGCGAGAAACATCATGATTAGAAGTGACAAGTTAGACAAGTTACTGTGCAACAATGGAAAATAGCTATTACTACAGCAGCTATCCAAAAAAATACCCAGAAGCGGGCTCTGTGGGACTTGAAACAGTGAAGTAGAGCATTCTGACTGGGGTTGTGCCGCAGTACCACCAGTGCAGCCAGGAGAGCTCAGAGTCTAGGGCCAAGCCAAACCCCGTGTTTGTGGGGACAACCCTGCATGCCAAAATAAAGCTCTGGAACCTGTTGGGAGCTACTACTGCCTTTAACCTCTGATCCACTCCTGAAAGGTCTCCCCACCCATTGCTGTGGGTGCAGTACGGGCACAGCCCATCGCGAGAGAGACTTTAGAATGACTCACTGGATCATAAAAATGTCAGTGTGATCTATTCCCTTTACAAGAGGCCATGGCTGCTCTCCTTTCAGACCAGAGAGGCACAGGAAGCCATTCAAAAAAACCAAAAAAAGCTGCGTTCTCCCACCCCAAAATTACCTCCAGCTTTACTCAAATCCAGCTTTTGCTATGCTGGTTTTTTCCAGTTAAGGAAGTACACAAAGTGAGCAGTCTTTCCTCACTGCTACAACAGGAGGGTTTCTGGTCTTAGGTTACCACTGATAAAACCTCGGTGAACACTGATATTACCTTATCAACTGCTTGCACTGAAATGAGTCCCTCAAAGCTCTCACATTCTAGGCTTGAAATGCCTCCAGTTACAAATCATGAGAGCACTGAGAAATAAATCAGTCTGCACAGGGACACACTATATCAAGTTTATGATCTGAATAATATTTAACCTTCCTTCCATCATAGGTCGTGGATATCACACGATAAAATACAAACACCCCCTGCTTGCAGTTTGAAGAATCGGAAGGGCCCAAAAATCACCCTCCTCAGCAAAAGCTTCTCTTCAGCCACACAAGGTGTCACTTACGCTGATGTGATAGCTCGGTATCGCTCCTGCCCCGCTGTGTCCCATATCTGAGCCTTTATTGTCTTCCCATCAACTTGAATGCTTCTTGTTGCAAATTCTACTCCAATGGTGCTTTTGCTTTCCAAGTTAAACTCATTGCGAGTGAATCGAGACAGAAGGTTACTCTTGCCTACTCCAGAGTCTCCAATAAGTACAACTACAAGACAAAAATGACATAAGAATGAGATTCCAGATGCAGATAAGACATTGACAATCACCTGCAATAAACATCTATTTTCCCAAATGAAACATGAAGGAAAATAATGGCAAAACCACCACCCTTGTCATGGGTCTACTGTCCAAGTCTTGATATTTCTAGAGGACCAGAGCTGCCACATTCACCAGCGTTCTGAACAGACATTAGACTTGACTTTTACTTGTAATATTTCAGTCTCCTTTGCCCAGCATGGAAGAATATTCCTCTTCCAGGAAGAACATACATGGCCATCACTGCAATAGTCAGGGACTGTTTGAATTTCACATCTTTGTAAGAACACGAGAACTAAAAGACAAAACACCACACAAAAGACTCCACACCACACAACCGCAGTCTGGTTTGCTAAAGACGTCCAAAACACAGAGCAAGCAGCTGCCTCTGCCTTCATTTTACACTCTTCACACCTTTGCAGAAGAGATACTCCCCATTGGGGCAGAAAAACTTGTGAATAGAAATAAAGAACCAAACCCCAATATAAATCACAAGATCACCATCACCCTGATGGTCAGGTTAAAGTGTTAGTGAGCCACAGCACACTGCCCTTCCACGGTCCCTCACTGCTGCTGCAACTCCTGGCTGCTTCAGGCCAGACTGAAACTGCTCTAAAATGCTGGCAGGGTATTATTGCGCCTCTGAATTAGAGGGACCATCCACATCCACTTCAGTTTGACTCATCAGAACACCAGTGCCAATCAAACTAATTGGAAGGATTCAGCTATGCTTAACAAGAGATTGACAGAAGGTTTAAAGGCCAGTTCCTACAGGAAGAAAAGCATCATGAGGGTTTGCTGCAATATCCTGTAACGTGAAGTTGAAAGGTGCAAGTTTAACTTAAAACTGGCTAACAAGATGCAGGCCACTGGCTGAAACACATTCACAACCCTGAGTCACACCAGCAGGAGCCTCTCGGGATGATCTCATGCCCTTAAAGATAAGATAGCAAACCAGTAATGGAAGGCAATAAAAGAGGACAAGTAAAATCCTTGAGAAGAAAGGCTGATAACTTAAATTCAGCAGTGAATCAACACCAGTCCAAGCAAACAAGTGCTCACTCAGGTGACAGGAAAAATGTGGCTATGCTTGTTTTTAAAAAACAAACTGGAATACTTGCTCAGGAACATGCATCATTTAGCAGTTAGGACACTGCAACACAGTGTTAAAGACTGTGTGGTACAACAGAGGAATCAGTGCCCCTACCACACACCAGTCACCTGAGAAATCCCCCCACAGAGCCTTAATCTAGCACTGCAAATACTCCCATCTGCTGCTGCGCCACACAGCAGCACTCCAAACACCATCCTCTATTTAAATAATGCAGACCAGTTCTGGCAAATGGGCTTTTCTCTGACTGCAAGGGCAGAGCAGCACCCTCTGTGAAATGAAAACTGCAGCAAATGCTCGCTTCAAACATGGCCTTGTGGAGAATACTTCATCACAATAAAGATCTTCCCAGCTTCCTCTGCCAGCTGACTCAGCACGCAGCCAGCCAAGCTACAGAGGTTGCATAAAGCCCCGAGTGGCTCTGCTTAACCACTTCTGTTTATGAAGATCACCAGTGCAGGTAGGTGGCAAGCAGGTATGCTGAAGGCAAATAGAATTCTGCTGTCCTGCGTGACAGGTCAGCACTGTTCTGACTGCCCTCACACAACTGAACGGCTTTGCAGGCACAGAAGATGCTGAACGTAATAAACAGTGCAGGGGACAAGGCACCTAACTGCATCATCCTCACCTGGAAAACTGCCATCGCTTTCCTCTTTCATTGGCAAGTAAGTTCTCCAAGCCTATTTTGGCAGGTTTAGGCAACATCATATTTGTATTCACTGGGAGGTGTTACAAACAATAAGTTTCTCGGAGGCAAAAGTTATCAACTCCCTTTGCACGCCTCAGTCCTGCTATCACCCAGCATTAGTTTTGGCTGCGGCCAAAAACTTCTCTAAACAAGAAAAGCAACCTAGATACATAATTTCCTTTTCCCAACAGGAAGCACCGTATTCCTGTTAAGTATTCCTATTCCCCTCAAACGTATTTTTTCTTGTTCAGTGCATGTTTCATATTTAACAATAGACAGATCATATTAATTCCTCTGCCAGGTTTTTCTTTACTTTGTCTGAATCCCATGCTGCTTATGTTCTCAATGGTTCCCATCACCAGATTAATATGTCCCCAATTAAAAGGGGAAAGTATTAGACTTTCCTCCTTGGAGTCAGCTATTTCCTCTACTTAATTGGGCCACTGCAGTTCCTCTTGAACAGGGACACAAGAACAGTCTGCAATGTCAGCAGGTACCTAAGTCTCCTGCCAGCCTGAGCAAGTATCACAGCTTTAACAGCCACTCAGATTGTATTATTAATCTTGCTTTCCTTATCAAACCACCTCATTTTGATAATTTATATTACGCAGTATTCCCGTGCATTATATTATTAGCATAGAAACACAGTAGGAATGATCCTGGATGGCTGAGTCCCAGCCTAACTATCCCAGGCACTCAGTTTCTGGGAGGGAAATGATGTTATCTAGTTCCACAAAGCTAATTGTTCTTGCACACACACTTTTATTGGGCTTTTCTTCCAGAAACTCTCTCCTAATGGTTAGAAATTGCCTCCTAATTTTCAGCAGAAATTAGTGGTCAGCTGATGGTGGTGTTCATGTGCCAGCATTGTCCATTAGCTTATTAGTTTCTTCTCCCTGCGGTGTTCACACTGGGGTATTTACAGAAAGCAACCACATCTTCCCTGGGCTTTGCTCTACTAGCTAAGTAAGTCAACTTAGAAACAGACTGTCCATTTCCCAACACATCTTCCATACAAGCTTTTCAGTTTCTTTTTCACACAGTGAAACACGCACATCATTCTAAGTGAGATCTCCCTGTAATGCATGCAGGGATTGTAGTATTTGCACCTCTACTAGATATGCCTGGAGCTAGAATTACCTTTCCCTGACCATATCACCTTGATTGCTCGGTCTGCCCGTGATCCGACCTAACTGTTCTAGCATTAAGTTGGCAAATGTTTACTTTACCAAACTCCTCTGAGTCCCCAGGCAGACAGCTTTACATCCTGAACCCCACCTCATTTGGAGGATTGCAGTCCTCATCAGCACACAATCCTTCCAGGGCCGTGCTCCAACCTGCCTTCTCCTGTACCATCATCAGCAAAATCCTTCACTACATCAGCAGGGAAAGAAGGTCTAGAGGAAATACTTAGCAAGTTCAGCCACAAAACCCAGCCTTGAAAGCCTCCATCAGTAACCTGCTTTGGACCAGCACTTCCCTTTATAGGAGCAGCACCTTAGAAAGGTTTTCAATCAGAGATTGGCATTGGCACATGCTGAAAGTCATAAAAGTGATCTCCCTGTCCCAAGAGACTACTTCCAGGCAGGTCATTCTTACTGGTTTAGTGGTGGTTGCAAGTATTGAACTGGCCCATGTTCTTTAAATTGATGCATTTGACTACAGCATTCACCACCCCAAAGGTTTAAGACAAGCATTTGGTGGAGAGAAATAGAAGAGTAAGAGTATGAAGTCCATGCTACTGTATGAATTTCCTTCTGTAATTCTAGTTTTATTTCTGGAGAAGACCAAAATAAGAACTCAATTTCTTAAGTTGCCTGAAAAGCCATCGATAACCACGTCAAGAAAGGATGATTAATTTTTCACCAACACTCCAGCTCACTCACTCCTTTTTCACTTCTGTTAAACCTCCAACTTACTTGACATTTTCAGAAAATACTTTAATTATCCCATGAAATATGTTATTTGCAACCTAATCAGGTTGAAAATAGAAAATCCAGCATCACTAGCTTGTATTGTCATTGGTAAAAGTTATTATACAAGTCATATATTATACAATTTAAAATAAGTACACCAGTGCTAGGAAATTAAATGCCTAAAACCACTTGTCTCTGTGCTGAAGTCTGCTATTAAGAGGCATATTAATAAAGAGCCTGGACACATCTTCATGAAGAACCTGCTGATGAACATCTCCTCCTGCCCACTTTGTTGGAGGAATTATATTTCCTCAAACTGGACTTCATAGGTCTTGTGTTTCGTCAAGTGTAGTGCTGGGAACAGTAGGCACTGCTCTCAGCTAAACCCCAAAAGTGTGGAAGAATACAAAGACATGTAGCTAGACAAGACTAATTTACCAGAAATTGTCTTTTTACAGGCTAGGTTTAGGCTTGAGCATAAACTGAAGTGTGGCAACAGAGTCAGGAGAGGGGTATTTTGTAACAGGAACTGTGATTTTATCATACAGCAGCAAAGGTGGGCTCAGCTTACACCCACCAGCAGAGTCAGCCAGAGTTTGACACACAGCTGCTGTCGGGGCAAAACCAGAGGCCTCACCTAAACAGACACATGGCAGTTTAACTCGGGAGTAGTAAACCACAGCTAGACTAGAGCATATCACCCAATTACTTTAAATCAAGTCAGATTCTGAACTCAGCCCCACCAACCAACGATGTCCCTTCAAGTTCATAAACCCAGAAGAACTTTCCTACTGGATTAAATGTCCTTATAGACCAACACCCCCTCTGACTGTCCAGAACTGATGGCTGAGAAATAACGTGTAACAGAATAGGCTAATCTTCACATCTGTCAAAGTGCAAGGAGTCCCTGCCCATGGCAGGTGGGTTGGAACTAGATGATCTTAAGGTCCTTTCCAACCCTAAATATTCTATGATTCTACGATGCAAGCCCTTGCATCCTGAAACAAACTATACCTTCAGACTTGCCACCCTACCCATCACACTGAAACACCCCAACAGCTATTTTTCTTCCTCTATAAACTTGTGCAGTCTTTCAAACTAATTTATAGTGTTTATGGCAACGCACCACTCCAGAATTTTCATATACATCTGTAGGAATTTGTGTCCTTTTGGTTTTGCCTGCTGTTCAATAAAAGCAGCATTACAGACATCCACGGAAATGGCAAACAGTAGATACTTGCCCTGCTTGCCCTGTTTTAATTTTGATAAAGTTATATCACCTTATTATTTATCACAATATTGATTCTCTTCTCCATCTTCTAATGCCACAGAATCCCGTTCAAAATGGATATGCCCATCCTGCCTACATTTTCCCCTCCATCCCCAAGATGCTTGTGTCTGAGATTCAGACATCAGCTTAATGATTGCTCCTTACCCTGAGTTCTCATTTCCTTTCCCAAGAGTTTTCACCTACCTCTTGCCTTTTTGACCAGGGCCTGGCTGAGGAGACATTAATTTCAGAAACCTACCTGCAGTGATTTCAACACCACTCCAGAGTGCCAACAGCTTGTTTAGAACCTCTGGGAGGTCACAAAAGTTTCCAGGATTTGTATTACTCTGCAGTTGTTATGTTATTTCAGCTGTCCCATTAATCCCAGTTATGTGACATTGCATCAACTTCCTGCAGCCTACTTTAGCTTTGCAAAACCTGAATCCCTCATCTTCACAACACCGTTTTCACAGCATTCCCTGTGCTCCCAAAAGCTTCTGAAAACTAGTCTAAGCAGAAGCTTTAGAAGGGGCAATATATTAAACTAGCTTTGAATGCTTCTATATAACTGGATCCCAACTGTATTATTTCCCAATTATATAAGGAAGCAGGTCTAATAAAAGCTAGGGCCTCTCCCAGCAAACTGCGTCACCAACATTCCCAGGCTTTGACAGCCAAAACATTAATTATAAGCATCCTGACAGAACAGTATGAACCAGTAAAAGTGCTGCAATGGTTTTGATAACTGGTACCCGTAAGTACCTGCAATAAGACTGCTCGCTGTGATTACACGAGCGGTCAGCAAGGCCCTTGCCAATGCTGCAAGCTGAGAAGATTGGCCCTTGATACTTCCTGATTTGATCTGAACAGCAGTACAGATGACTGATTTGTAGTTGGGAATAACGCCACTTTCCACATGGCAATTGGATGAAAGAGGCAAAGAGAAAAAATTAATTCCTCAAAGTTCTTACAGGAGTTGAAGTACAGAGAAACCCACTGATGTTTTCCTTTACCTTAGTTTCACAATGACAACCACTGAGTCTCTCACTATTGCAATGTAATGAGCAATAAGCCAAGTCCTAAACTCAAATATACAATAATTCCATATCGCAACAAAACACTGGTTTTTGCAATACTTTGCTTGCTTTTGCAGTAGGGTTTCAAAACCTCGACAGTCAACTTCAAAACATCGGTGCTTCCACACACATTTCACAGGATGCTTCAGGACCCTGAACTGCAGCTGGTGTTTTACTCTGCAGGCAGTGAGAACCGACTAGTTAACTACAACCTGCAACACTTTAACCCAAGCGGATGCAGGCTGGAGGGGCATCAGTCCTGGAAAACAAGGAATTCCTGTCCCTCTCTGCTGGGCATCCAGGACAGGACACGGGATTGCCGGGTGTGAAACAGCAGTTACATCCACCCCTCACAAAGGGCTTGGAATACAGCAAGCAGCAAATAATGCTACTTTAATAAATCAGCTGCATCATCTACCAACGCTGAGCACACAACTCATTTTACAGCCTTATGAACCCTCACCAGCGCTCTCTGCTCACCACCCCAGCAGGCTGGCATCGCCTCGGCCCATCACAAAGCAGACCCTTTGGACAAGGCAGATCCCGGCGACGAAAACCTGCCCAGATCTGACACTTCGGGGGCCAGCGGCCCTCCGCG